>NC_071278.1:11241746-11541746 GCF_023375685.1 Ictalurus furcatus
AGCGACATAACTGGGTCAGTCTAGTTCTGAAGCAGAGCTTCAGCGTGTGTATGTGTGTGTGTGTGTGTGTGTGTGTGTGTGTGTGCAATAAAGATAATGCTGCGCTTAATTTTGTATTCTACTTGCACTTCATTTTCACCAAAGCTTAACTTTTAACACACTAGAATTTTCCTCTTTCCTGTAATTCCCCCTGCTCTCGAAAAGTCCTCACAGAAGGAGGTCATGTGCATAGACACATGGGAGTGCTTCGGTCCGAAAAACTGGGAATTTTCTTTAACGCTCCTTTGACTGGACTTGTGTGCGATCTGTCTTCCTACCGGGTCAGTACTTTTCACACACTTCCCCCTGTGCCACCAGAAGCCACCATTTCCCTTTCACACTTCCTACATGTCAGCTGTCATTATGTTACTGAGCATGGGGGGAAAAGGGGAAGAATCAGCACTAGACAATACCGTAAACACAGAACGCAGTCACTAGATACAGTCAGACTGCGAGCTCAGTCTGCGGGTTGTGTGTACGGTGTGTCGTGTGTACGGTACGCACTTTGGTTTGGGGGAATTTTTGCACTGCAGAACGCAGGAGCCCCAACACTTCGTCCTGCATCTCCACCAGAGCCTTGTGGCTTCCAGACAGCTTCTACAACAGAAGGTATACGCAGTTAATAAACATGTCTACTTTCCTAAAATCTGCTATAAAAAAATAAATAAATAAAAAAAATAAAAAAAAATAAAAAAAAATCCACTCCATGAAGTTTATCAGGAAATAAAGACATGGATAAAGTGGGACATTAATGCGACCCAATTTACAATTCTGAGCGAAGGCAACTCTATCCACTGGAGCCACTTTCAGAAACGTGGCGACTATTTCCATCCAATAAGAGAGGGTGGATTTGTCACCACACACACACACACACACACACACACACACACACACACATATATACATACATACATACATACACACACACACACACACACACACACACACACATACATACATACATATATATATATGTTGTTCAGACAGCCTTTAAGAACACCTTTGACAAAAGAAGAACGTATTGAAATCATTCTCATGGCTGGATGTCACAATTGCGTTGGACTTGACCAGGAAACACGGCGAGCACATCATACACATGTCACTGTCGCCAAACTTATTAACGAATTCAAAACACCTGGAAGCGTTGCGGACCGACCGAGAAGAAGTGGACGTCTACACACATCCACTGACGAAGACACAACCGACGTGGTGCAGGTGAACATAGTCCCATACATATGGAGACTTTTGGGACACTCTTTATTTAACGATGAAGGGCTTGGACATCACAAAAAACCGTCTTGGATGTAGTGTAATAAAATTAGGATAGAGTTTTCCCCAAGGAGCACTCCAGTGGTAGAGGTATTTTCATGCACATTTACTCGGGGTAATCTTACACAAGTAGCCCAAGTGGTTTGTTCTTGGGTTTTTTTTTTTTTGGCAGAGGAAGTTCTTAAATCTTGGGGAACACAGCCAGTCTACGTGTTTTACTTTACTCCAGCACCAAACCCAGCTGAGTCAAGTAATACTGTAGGGCACTGATGAGCGTGTGTGTTCGGATGTGTAAGGAACCGGAACAAAAGGAAATGGAGCACTGACTGTCGCAAACACTTTTTCAGTGACTGATACGGAACGAACAGAAGACACAGATGGTCTCTCGTCTGCTGACTGAGACGCATCGTCACCCTTGCCCACTGCTATTCCCTAGTGAGCTTGTATAATGCATAAGGGCCCGTAACGTAGAGAGGGTGGTGGGTGACGGGCTGCTCGAGGTCTTTCTACAGGAGCAGAAATAATACAAACGACACAACATGTGCAGTTCATTTCAGACAGTGTGCCGATGGAACCGTGACATCTCAGAAACACGTTAATATTTGAAGGGCGCCTTGAAAAGGATGCGATGGCAGCTTGGGCTCTTAGCAACGGTTCTATTTTTAAAATCGCCATGAAAGGCTGGAAAATCGCATATTAGGGCCAGAAGAAAAAACCTCCAAAAAAACAAAACAAGACATCTTGTATGTGACTGTACAGTCTGCTCCGTGTCACTTCACAAAGCCTGTGGTTGCAATAATTCACGCCACACCATATCAATATGCCTCTGTAATCCATGTAAACGATGCTGGTGATGTTTCCTCAAGGTCCCGATCTATCTGGGTGAGGCAGAGGAGATGAAAGGAGAATGCATCTTTATCTTCAAATGAGAGGAAATTTGATGTTTGTGGCATCAGCTGTACTCAGTAAGACTCATCCATGTAAGTGGAATCAGTCAGACAGCAGTTTGACTCACTGGGTTACGGAAATCAATACACAATCTCCATATGACTATTAGCCGCTGTTTAAAAGCAACGAGATGTGTATTGAAATGGAAAGGGCTTGCCATTGCCTGCCGTGATTAGTTGCATGCGGTGGGATACTTTAAGAGGGGTAATATATTATTCACATAAAAGACAGGGCTAAGTCTAATTAGATTTCCTTAGCTAAAGTGCTGTCTGGTGTAGAAAGAACTGCAGAAGACCAGAGGCTATGCTGAAGAGAAGTGAATAAAGGAAACGTGCAGCAATTTGGGCACGGGCTAGCATAGGGGTGTCCAATCTTTTACGGAAAGGACTGGTATGGGTGCAAGTTTTCATTCCAACCAAGCAGAAGCCCCACTTGAATCTATTGAAAGCCAAGCTCAACTGATGAAACAAGCCAAATCAGGTGTTGCGCCTGCTTGACTGGAATGAAAACCTACACCCACACCGGCCCTTTTGCAGACACGATTGGACACCACTTGGCTAGCAAATCTACAGAGAAGAAGAAGAGAGTCATAAATTCATAAATGGGTCAGAATCAGAACTAAATAAAAGTTAAGACAAATCAGGATATTTCCAAGCTGTATACAAAACTACCATAAAAAAAGAGAGAATGAAGAAATATACACAAAGATAATGGGATGGTGTCAGAAAGACGGGATGATTGAAGACATGATTACCTGTTGGAAGGGGTTGGTTTGGCCCACGTTGCACCGGAGGTAATACTGCAGGATGTCTGCGGAAGCAAAGAGAGACAAGCAGATCAAGGACGAGGAGAGGAGAGGAGAAACAAACCACTGAAATCAGGACAACACTTTCAAACCTCTAAGAGCAGTTGCTCATTCAACAGCCAAATGTTTGTGGACACCTGACCGTCACACCCATATGTGGGCCTTCCGCAAAAAGTTGGAAGCAAACAGTCATAGAAGATGTATGTTGTAGCATTACAATTTCACTTCACTGGAACTAAGAGGCTCAAACCTGTTCCCATCATGACGATGCTCCTGTGCACAAAGAGCTCCATGAAGACATGGATTGAGAAAGTTGGACTGGAAGAACTTGAGTGTCCTGTACACATCAAACCCAAACCTCAAACCCAATGAACATCTTTGGGATGAACTGGAGCCTCCTCACCAGTTCAACATCAGTACCTGATCTCACTAAAGCTCTTGTAGCTGAATGAACACAAATCCCCACAGCCACGCTCCAAAATCTAGCGGAAAGCCTTCCCAGAAGAATGGAGCGCATTATAACAGCGAAGACGGACTAGATCTGGAATGGGATGTTCAGAAAGCAGATATGATTGTGATGGTGGTCAGGTGTCCACAAACTTTTGGCTGTAGAAATGTACTATTCTTGTGTTGGAAAATCAAAGGACTGATGACCTATGGGTAAATGACCTAGTGTACTGATTCTGCATTACAGTCACAAATGCACTTTACAGCCTGATTCTGACAACTCAAATAGAAAGATAGTCGACTGGAATACAGAAATAATACAAGGTCAGCCCCCCAACGACCCCCCGCCCCCGCCCCCCAACACTACATTGCTTAATTAGCCCATTAATAAGAAACAAAAGTCTTGAATGTTCTAGTACAGTGATCTGAGAGGCTGAAGGGAAAAGAAAAAAAAAAGCCAACTGTGAATGCATTCACTTCGAATCAGGAGATGCTGGATGCAGGTTAGCACGCATATGTGGGAGAGAAACGGGTTTATAAAAAGCTTCCCACGCTCTATTTCTGCGCAGGAAGTGCTACATATTCACACCACCTCCTGACAAGCTCCAGCACAGACGTAATTGTGATTTTCAGAGTTTCACACACCCGCTGCACTGCGTACATTTGCGTAGACGAGTCGAATGGGGAGCGATTCGGGAGTGAGTCAGAGCTGTAGGCCTGGGTTGTGGAGGCGTGATGAAATCATTCGCGCTTTCTCTCTCACAGCTACGCACACGCGCACACACACAAGGGCACCCTGTTAAGCAGCAGCCAACAAATCTCCATCTAGTCCTGGTAGGGGTAGAGCTAATCCACATCTCAGAGTTGGCTTCTTCTCCTCTTCCCCCCCCCACACACAATAAAACTAGTAACACTGCTGAAGAGAAGAATGAACCACTCACTCAATTATGTCCACACATGGCCAAACACAAGAGGCTTTCATGGCTTATAACCGAGCCACAGACCCAGAGCCTCATCCATCATCTTTACATGAACTTTAGTAATTGGACGTATTAATGGGCAATTGGGGATGTCAGAGTAAAATAGCCCATGAACAATAGGAGTGAGTTTAAAAAGCGACCCGAGAGGAACAAGCATATCTGATATACAGTCTTCTCTGCACTATAAACCAATAAATTGTAGAGCTCGGCTCAAAGGTTGTTTAAAGCACAGCTGTTTCCATCTTCAACAAATTTAGAGCGGACAGGACTGGCACAAACACGGACGGAATAGAGGAAGACATTGGCAGATAATGGCAGCGGTGACCTCTCGGAGGCCGTGGAGACGCTAGTGGCCTCGGGGCAGACAGACAGGCTGTTCTATTGCGTCATTAATGCAAAGATGATCTTACGATTAAAACACGCACCTCCTTTAGACCAAAAAGCATCTGCTGGCCTAAACCGAGTCAGATACTGTAATATACCATAGGAACAGACATCTTGTTACAGAGCATGCCATGAAGATGAGACGAAGTTTCGCTCGCATTTGTTTTAGTTTTATTCGTTGAAGTTGTACAAACACGTTAAGAGGACGTAAAGACGACTGCCTTTAGCTTAAATAAAACCGATAAAGATAAAAACACAAGAGATGAAGAAAAGGAAAGGAAAAAAAAAAAAAAAAAAATCACGTGTGAGTTGTGTAATTAGATCCCAGAGTGCAGCGCATGGCTTTTAGGATGATGCCGAGTGGCACTCTGGTCCCTTGTTCATGCTTCTATGATCACTTCTATGATGAATTGCTGGTTTCATCCACAGCCATTAGCCACTGTCAGAGTGCTTACTGTGTGCTATGAGGACTCGCGTCTCGAACGAGTACAGCTAAAAGGTCTCATTTTACCAACAAAGTCACTGCGCAAAGCCATGCAAAACTATTTCGTGCAATTGCAATTTCGCCAATTCAAGTAGTTTTCCGCAAAAAAAAGTCACACGTTTTGAAGGAAAAAGCCACAGCAAAATTGCCCGCAACGATCACAAAAAAACCTGCAAAATCCTGTAAATCCTGTTTTTTTTTTTTTCTTCCAGATGTGAGAGAGCAAGAATCAAAAGATGAAGCAAGCTCAAGAGGGTTTTAAATATGATTTTAAATAAGATTCATTAATAGTCTTACTGCACTGCTTTGCATATTGCTGTGCACTATTACTGTGGGAACTCCTATCTCTGTCCTGTATTCTGTCTCTACAGCCTCGCTTCCTCCTGCTGATCAGTGCAGACCGGCGTCTGGCACCACACACACACACACACACACACTTGCACGACCTCTTAGCTGCCTCATGCTGGTGATTTACACTCCACGGGCTCCCTGTATATGTCTGACCGCTGGTAGCTTGAGTAGGACACGAATGATGAACTAAGAGGATGATTTAGCTCTGAAAGCCAACAGGACATATCATAGCCATGGTGAGGAAAATACACCAGGTGTGAGCTCCACCATGAAAGGTTGGATAACACGGTCTTGCCCTATTATTCAACACGGCAAAGCTCACGGCCAGTGACTCGCCTTTCGTAGAAGGAACACCCTGATTAAACAGACTATTTATTTATTTATTTAAAAAGTGAAAGTGCGAAATCTCACCTTTGTTGAGGACTCCGTAGCGTTCGGCCACGTCGGCGACGTACATGTCGGGTGCCACACAAAAGTCACTAGAGCTCTGGAAACAAAAAAAATGGAGCAAGAACACTTTTTAATTATGATACTAGATCTCTGTGGATTAACAAAAATAAAAACCTGGACTCTTAAAACCAGTAGACTTGTTCCAAAAAGGGCTATTAGACTGAATTTACACATCTAATAAAGCCTTGTTGTTTGAGCCAAATAAGAAGCCTAGCTTTATTTCCACCATCATTAGTCATTGAGCTGGCTGTCCACTAATCGTAGGGCCTGCGGTTCGATTCTTGGCCCACATGACTCTACATGCCGAAGTGTCCTTGGACAAGACACTGAACCCCAAGTTGCTCACGATGGCAGGCTAGCACCTTGCATGGCAGCTCTGCTACTATTGGTGCGTGAGTGTGTGTGTGAACGGGTGAATGAGACACAGTGTAAAGTGCTTTGGAACCGCAAATTATAAAAAAACAAAAAACAAACAAAAAACAACAACAACAAAAAAAAACGCTATATAAGTGCAGACCATTTACCACATTTATCATCAAATAACAACCAGAGTTTTCTTTGTCCCCAACCCAGACACTTCAACCCTTTTGTGCACATTTGCACACGTTTTCAGGAAAATATACAGTATTTCTTTTTCTTATTACTTCGAAAATCACTTGAGACCATGAAAGCAATTGAAAATAAACAACAATCTTGATTTATGTTGTTCTCTAGACTGTATGCTCTCAACGGACCATGCCTCTGGTATATATTTACAGACTTTCGACAATTGAACTAAAGATACTATTATTTACCTGTGAAATCAAGTGCATCATGCTACAATCCGAAACCGTATACACTCTGTACGTTGTGCTTTTTCCTTTTGTAATCTATAATCTATAAATATTTAAGGCCTTGAATTTTAACAATAACGTTTTAATCCTTGTATTTAACTCACGGTGTTCACACACGGACAATCCATTAGCGCTGTTCATATGATATACTTACACGGAGAGATAACTAAAAGGAAACTGGAGGTTTTTCCACAATAATTTATTTATGAAAGGGTGTGTGGAATTGGTAAGAAAAAAAGAAAAGAGAAGAAAAAGATAAGAAAGTTAATGCATTGAACACAGTCCTACCATTAAGACCTGAAATATGTATTACATACAAGAGAGACTCATGATATAACCTGTATGTGTGGGTTTGTGACCGATATCGAGGTTACATCATTAGAGTGTTTACATAAAACAAACATGTATAAATAAACCTCCAAAAACCTGAATTGTTCGCTATTTTAGACAGAAAATACATGAGCCATGTACTGGCAACTTCGAGAAGTGACTGAGATGTAAGTGAGGAGGAAATAATACTGGGAAAAAAGCAGCGTTTTCATTGTAAACAAGATGACACTCTCAGACCAAAGTTTTCTTTCAAACGTGTCCAGTTTTAAGATGCATCAAGAAGCAGGGCATTTCTATGAAATGAACCGTACTAGAGTAAGTGTTGTGGTCCACTTACTTACTTAAAGACAGCTGTACATTTACAGTGTTACAGCCGTCTGTTTTGGCAACATTTGCCCTCATGGTGCACTATGAAACGCACTACACTGTACGTAGCGTGCTACCCAGGGTGCATGTTATATAAGAGACGTTATATAATCTTCGTCCTTGCAACGCAGCCAGTCCCGCACGTGATGAGTACAGGTATATGAAGGAGCAAAATGGAGAGAGCTGGAAAAAAAACGAAAAAAAAAAAAAACACACACACGCACACACAAAACTGGCTAGTGTTGCCATGGAGACACTCACCGAGGATACAGCCAGCTCCAAACCCAGCGATCCCCAGCTGATTACTAGTGCCAACACGCCCAGTAAACAGACCCTGCACAGAGACACACGGACAGAAGTAAACAATAATGAGTGTTCTAACTAGCATTAAAGTTACATACAGTATAATCATGTCATGCGAGAGGGGCTCCGCTTCTCCTGGCACCTTAGGAATTCCACATCAAACCCCTTATTACACCTCTGTATGACATCTTCGCATGCCTAGAAGAGAAATGACCTCTCTGAATGCAAGATTAAAGGAATGTTTCTAAAGCTCGTGTGTAAAAGTGAAGAACATATCACCAGCGGAAACATCCGTGATTCACGAAACTTTGGGTGTAATGGATATTTACAACAAACTTCGGCTTGTTCCCCACTGCCTTTCAATCACTGCATCTTCACTTTGAACTTGAACAAGGCTTCATCAATAAAAAGAAAAAAAAAAAAAGCCTTCATGCTCAGCGGGAAGCAAACCTGATTAGTCCCGAGATCTCCTCAGACGACTGCAGCTTCATAGCAGAATCTACATGTTAAGATGCCCAAACATATAAATAAATTGCTTGACCTACAGAGGAGATATAGATATTTTTAACTTTTATAGCTGAAGGACTTTTATAAGCTCATGGACTCATTAAAACCTTATCTTACAAAGATTCAGTTCAAAGCTTGTGAAAACGCATTAAAATCCAGAACCCGTCAGCGGGTTCAGGCGTACACTCCTTACAC
The DNA here is from genome assembly GCF_023375685.1 of Ictalurus furcatus. Taxonomy (NCBI): domain Eukaryota; kingdom Metazoa; phylum Chordata; class Actinopteri; order Siluriformes; family Ictaluridae; genus Ictalurus; species Ictalurus furcatus. Next base: position 11,250,438 of record NC_071278.1, read on the forward strand.
TTGCAACAAAATGAATGCGTAATACACAAAGGAATGCATCTGGAAACATCTAAATGAAAAAAAAACAAAACAAAATCAATCGATAAATATATATACTGGAAAATTTATCAAATGAATAAAACGCACAAATAAATACAGAAATAGAATCTGTGCTCCATAGTGTGTAAACTTCTGTAATAGCCAGATTCAGTGAGATTAAAATATCCCTGCCTGTGCTAAAAATAGAGCCTAGTAAAAAGGGGATTTATAAAGCGTTGATAATGAAGGACTATTAAAACTATCGTGAAATGAACAGAAAAATAGAACTGTTTCACTGCTTCAGTTCTTCAATTACAGACTTGTGGAGCTTTATCGGAGAGATGGATGTCGTTACGACGACGTATTCTGGTCAAAGGGGCTCCGGAGGTTTTACATCTAGCAGTTAAAGCAGGGGTCCTTACACTTTTTTTGTCCAGCGAGCCCATTTTAAGTGCTCAAAATTCTCACATGCCTTAAATAACTGCAAGTAAATGGTATCAACACTTGGGGGTTTGTCGGGTTCACGTATTGCATTTGAGGTTATGTTCTCATGAGCGTAAAGCCCATTTTACACCAAAAGCATTACCAAAAGAGTTAGAAAATAATGAGCATGCGCTGGGCGTGATAACTCCAGATCACAGTGGTTACACAATCATGGTATAACAGTTTAAAAAATCTCTTTAGTAGATGCTAAATGACACCAGCCCGGCGCTGCTGTGATCTAGTGCCAGAGAAAGAGGCCACGAAACTTGGTCATTTTGGCCAACTTTGGGGCTCTATTTATGGTAAAAATTACACCTCAGGCGCTGCTACAAACCTCATTATGTTTCAATCGATCATTTCCCTGTATCAGACACCTGTAGCACTTTTTTTAAACAATATTAAACCTCCGTTCATAGTTATTTTTGATTTATTTAACTTTATACAGACAAAAACACACATTGTTTTGCACTGTTAATGAGTCAGAAATAAAAAAATAATTTAATATAAAATGCCTTTTCAGTCATTTTTCTTCATTCAAATTTGGTTCAAAATATACAGAGAATTGAACTGAATCGAATTGTGAAGCCAGAATCGTGGATTGAATCGAATTGTGACCGCGATCATTATACCCCTACTCTGTACGGTTCGATTCGACACTCTGTAGCAGGAAATACACTGCAAAATATAGAATACAGAATTTTGCTTCAAATAGTTGCTCTGTGCACAGCCTGTGTCCGGTGTAAAGACTCTGATTAACATGATGGATTGAAGCCTAATGAAATTCGTATAACAATAATAATAATAACAATTAGACAGTTTGAATTATTATTAGACATTTACATAACTCAAGTTTATACGTATTGTGAAGAACGGCTGGTAAAATTCTCCTGCGACCCAATCTGCATCTCAGGAGACCAGCTGTCGGGGTCGTGATCCCGAGGTCAAGAACCTCTGACATAGTTAAAGGGTAGTCAGACTAGTAAGGACGGTTAAGTTGGGAGTAATATCAACACGGTGTTATATGTGAAACTTAACTGTGGTGGTTTCCCAGAGCGCCGTGTATAACACGACACACTCCTATTCATGAGCCCACACACACAGACACACACAGACACACACAGACACACACAGACACACACAGACACACACAGACACACACAGAGACACACAGAGACACACAGAGACACACTCACCCAATCAGAGTTCCTTTAGAGTTGCGAATAAGGCCGAAGAGCACCAGCAGGCAGATGAGCACGTCGAACAAAAGAAGACCCAGATAGCCCAGCCACCTGAAACCACAAATATATTACTAACTCTGAGGCAGAAATGTATATTATTGAAGCTCTAGTCCTCATCTAATACTTCCAATGCACCTAGAAAATCATGTAGAAATCTCTGAAAGCTCGATGAGAAGTGTGAATGTGTGTTTATGTGAGAATATAGTGCTCGAGTGTTAACGCCGTACAAGCAGGTCAGATTTTCCTGTATTGAGCATTTCCATCTGCTCAGCTTCACCTAAATGCTGTCTATAGGTACTTTCCCACAATTTATTTATTTTTTTTTTTTAAAGGAAATTTAAGGATTTCATGCCCACTGGAGACGCCAGCTGTGATTTTAGTTCCAGGGCTACAAGTCAAAGACCATGTTTCATGTTGGGTGAAAAATGCATTTGAATAAAAGAACAGCTTTGATTCTCCTTCCTTCGTGATGATGAAATCTCAATCTACGGATTTGCCATGTACTTAATGTTAGAAAGGCTCGTAAACGAAATTCTAGCACGGGTTTTTTCTGGCGAGAAATATAAATGGTGACAATAGTCTGAAAGATTCAGGGAGTGAGCAGAATGCTAATTTTCACTCTCTGTAAGAAAGCACTGTTCACGCTTGGCATGACAGTCAGAATTCCTTTCGGCTTTCTTTTTTTTCTTCCCCTCTCTCTCTACTCATTTCCATACTTGCAGCTGAACACCAAATAGTGAGCAAAGCCCTGTTCATTTGCAACAAGAAACATTCTTATACAGAAACGAACCACCACACTACACATTAAAAACATTATGCTTTAGACAAAAACGAGGCGCACTGATACCACTGTCCTGCATCTCACCTATACCAGTCATACAGTTCGATCCTGACGGCCAGCACCTCCAGAGAGATGCTAGGATTGCGCCAGAAAGGGATCTCCACCATCTGTTTGAGCAGATCATCCAGCTGGCCCTGCAGCTTCTGCACAATCGACAGATAATCAGTGTGCTTCGTGTACTCTCTCTCCAACTGCTGCAAATTCTCATCGACGGTCAGATTCAAGGAGCTGGCGCTGTCTAATACCTGTAAGCACAAAACCACAGACAGAATAGACAGGACTTCCATTAGGGTCTTTCACCTGAGGTTTTCAGATAAGCTGGTAATTGGGAGGTTTTATATGTGTGTGTGTGATAATAGGTGATTATGAACAGATCAAGGCAAGCCGTATGAGAAAGGAATGCACTGCGGTAGCCATACCAGTTTCTGTACGCCGGCGATAGTACGGTTGGCGTGGCGCAGTGAGTAAGTGATCCGGTTAACACCATCGCAGGTCTCTCCATTCCCGTAGAAACCAACGGCAATGCCAGCGCTGTAGAGAGACCGAAAAGAGAGTGGGCATGAGGAACAGGATGAGAAAGTGGTGGAGGTAGAGGAGGAGGAGGAGGAGGAGGAGGAGGAGGAAGAACAGAGTATCTGAACAATGTTCTTGAACAAGAAATCTGGTAATCCTTGTGGTCAAAATCCTGAGTGCTAGAACTAGCTGGGGAGAAAATTATGCATTATTTCAGCACGTCTGAACCACCACTGAGGTTTAGTGAGGTGGCCTCAAAAATTTGTATGGTGATGGTCATGTAGTCCAGGTGGGATTACCTCTGTCCAAGCATTCAAAGCCATAGCAATATGTGCAATAGTGCTCAGTAGAAAGCAAGCACTCACATTCACAGTGAGGGGGCTGACCTACTCCCACAACCAAGCCATATAGACTACAGTCAAAATCTCAGCTCTCACTAATTCTAAAGGGGCTTTCCTATTCTTTCATGACAAAATGTGTGCCATCTGTCTTCGTTATTGGCACACACAAGCCTCTTTTCCTTTTCCTGCCAAACTGTTCTGAGCACCAAGAGCCATACCAATGACATTCCCATTTTAGATATTCACCAACTGGTTTTCATTCATGGTGCCCGATTCTTTATCCAGAGTTTCTTCCACCGAACTCAATTCGGTTGGGAGAAAATGTCTGGGCAGTGCTTGAAATAACCCTTACTCTAATTAAAATCCTCTATATCATAAATAATTACCGATCTCCAGCATGATGCAGTTCTGCATTGGAAAAGAGGCATGGTGAGGGGGGAAAAAAAAAACAAAAAACAGACAAACGTTCTGACACTTTACGTGCTGCCTCACCACCAGGTGGCATTAGTGCACCCGCTTCCTGTGGGCACGTCCTCCCATTTGAGTACATCCCTCCTTCCCTCCCTCTGTCTTTGTAGTTACCCAGCTCTTTTGTGTAGTACTCAACAGGCATAAGAATCAGTGTCTCTATACTGACGGGGAACTCCATAGAGCTACACCATCTGAACAAAGACTCATTGAGCCATCGGTCAGCACTGTAGTTCTCAGCATGTGAAGAAACAGCACTACTTGAGAAACATTCCATATGCACTCCAGCTTGGTAAATGACCCTGCGAGCTCTTCAAAGGTCCAGCCGAGATCAGACATCCGCAACATGCATGTCACTGAGCTTTCATGTTGGTGCTCACTGATTCCAGTAAGTACAGCAAAAAGCGATGTGAAAGTGGGAAGCAAAACCAAAAGCAGTACTGTTTATTTAGCAATAGGTCAACGCACTTGTTAATTGGGTAAGTGGCATCCTGACTTCCAGAATGTGCAAATCATTTTGGACAAGGCACTTTCGACTGAAGATCAAAATGAGACATGATGCTGTTGACTCCCTGGGGCTGTGTCACATGACTCCTAGAATAGTGGCATGGCTCTAGTTCAGAGCATTCCTATGAGGCAATAAATCTGAGGGATAATCTGCTGGGACTGAGTTAAACAAAGAATGTAACTGCCACAAACACACACCCTATGTGCGGTTATAGATTTAAGCTTTATGACACACGAGCTGAACACATAATGCCCTTTGATCATCTGTACCTGCACAAGGCCACATCTTTACAAAGACTGCTTCCTGTTTCCATACAAACACATTAGTCGTTTATCCATTTCTTTTTGGATCTTCAGAAAATACACCCATCCGTACAGACTAGCACTAGTTCACAAGGCCTAAATGAAAAAAATTCCAGAAACGTTCCAACATGATGAGACAGCTAATGTCCTGCATCGCAGAAAACACTTAAATCAACAGGGATTTCAATTTGGTCCACATGGAGTGATGGGCAAGTAGGTACTCATTTCCTGAAGACTGCTAAACGCTTTTCCTCGCCCTCTGAAAGTTTAAACCTTGAATTGGCTCATCTTAGCTCGGTCTTAATCAAAACAAAGCCCTCCTCTCTCAGCTGGAACGCCGCTCACTCCATCAACCACTGAGGTTTTAAAGGAAACGGGAAACACAGGTCGAGATCTCAACAGCCACTTGTTTACCTTGTGTTCATTCCAGACCATTCATCTACTTATTTCCCAGAAAATTTCCCAGAAAGAGGAATAATAATAAATAATAATAAAGATATCAAGCTAAACCAACTACAGAAAGTTAGATTTGTGCCAACGGTGTGAAAAAGTCTGCAGGTCTACATACAAAATGTTAAGCATTAAAATTTTACAAATGCAAATTGTTAGAACCCTTTGTACACATTCTTGAAGGACTATGCACTAGTGTGTAATGTCTACTGAAGAACCTGTTTTAGAATGAGTCCTGGCATGCCCACTATCTGAATTGCAGGATTTTATCCAACAGGAAAAGTGTACCACGAGTGCAGTAAATCTTCATTACCTCTGTTAAGTTATATAATCAGAATTAACTGGGGGTGTAACGACACACTCTGGTCACGATTCGATTCTCAGAATGTTGTGAAAAAAAAACTGAATGCAGAAAAATCATGACTGAAAAGACTCCTTTTTCATTTCTGAGTCATAAATAACGCAAAACCGTGCATTTTTGTCTGTATAAAACGAAATAAATCAGAAATTGCTATAAATGGAGGTTTAATATTGTAAATAAAAAAAAAGAAAAATGTACTACAGGCCTCTGACACAGGGAAAATAATCAACTTAAACATAATGAACTTAAAAAAGAGCAGAAAAAGAGCTCCAAAGTCGGCTAAAATGGCCACTCTCTGTAGCCTTAAGTGTTGGTTCAAAGCTAATAAAGAGCTCTTTTTAACTGTAATAACGTGGCCGTGTAACCGTATAACTTATTTTAACTACTTGTTGCAATCTGGAGCTATCAGGCTTCACAAGTACAGATCTCGCAGGCTCTCCATGAAAGAAAGTAATCACCTGACCAGCATGCTCTCTATATATTTTATACTCCAAGCTCAAATTTTGACCCATAGTGTTCAAACAGTGCAACTGCATTACATGCATTATGAACAGAATGCTGACTTCCACGATGTGAAGTGCACATCTATTTTTACATTGCGACGCATCATGTATTATTACACCCATACAATTAAGAGAAACAGGATCAGTGCTGAAAGTGACACAGATGCACACAGTAACATATAACGGACATGACTGATGATGGCCTCTCTATGCTTATTAAAAGCCAGCAGTCCTGAGCTGTACAAAGAGTTATGCACCACCTACTGACTGCACCTTTTATTTTTATATATATATATATATATATATATATATATATATATATATATATATATATATATATATATATATATATATATAAAAATAAAAGGTGTGCGTATATATATATATATATATATATATATATATATATATATATATATATACACACACACACACACACACACACACACACATATATACACATATACACACGCACACACACGCACACACACACACACACACACACACATATACACACACTTCCCCTTGATTCACCCCCCTAATTTAGTCTTGGCCAATTCCGACCCACCAATTAGGTTTCCCCATCAAGCTAACAACCGGGGAACGTAAAGGCTATCACAGGATTCCTTGGAGATTCATGAAGCCAGCCGAAAGCATCGTTGGGCGTAACACACTCAGAGGAAGGTGCCTATCTACCCCCTTCTTTTTTGTGCTCTCAAAAAATCCCAGCCAAGGAAAGCTGATAAGCATAATAATGTGGCTAGGGTCTTCAAGCTTAGTTTTGGATTTCCATAAGCTTGTTATGCAACAGCATGACTAAACAGAGTCGGAGGCAAACTGCTTTTAAAATACAATCACTCAAAAACAAAAAAGAAATGTCACATGGTCAAGTTCTTTTTTTTTTTTTCAAAAAAACAAGAAACCACAATTAAGACAAGATTCTTTACACTGGAAAGTCCTGCATGCGTGAGTAAATGAGTAGTTTATTAACGTAGTTGGTGGCTTTTAATCAAAAAGCTAGAATATAAAACAACAGAGAGGTAAATAAATTCCTTCTAAGCTAACTCTTATAGGTTTAGGAGTCTCTCAATGCAGCATTTTGGCAAGTTAGTGTTCTCTATGTGGACTATAATTTTGAAGGCATTCCTTTGAGTTTAAATAAATACATAAGATAAGAAATTCATTCAAAACTGAGAGAAAAAAGCCAGAGCCAGGCTTTTTTAAAAAAAAAAAAAAAAAAAAAAAAAAAACGAATCTAAGCTCTGCTTAGTTTAGAGTTTTGTTTCATTTAATTTTCAGTCCACCAGCACAGAACTGACTGGCACCCTGTCCAGGGTGTACCCCGCCTTGTGACCGATGCTCCCTGGGATAGGCTCCAGGTTCACCGTGAACCTGAAAAGGAGTAAGTGGTAGAAGATGGATGGATGGATGGATAGATGGGCACAGAACTGAATCTCCATTTCTGCTCCTACTCAGGCCAGAGTGATTTTTTTCCCCCAACAAGATTTAATTTTGAATTTATTTCGTTCTTAAATGAACACAACGTCATTACTCACACTTGAAGAAGCGTGTTCGTTTTCAGCTGTTACGTTACGTTCTCTCAAAGCCAATATTATGTCCAATTTGGAATGTAGTGCACAACATGAGCCTACCAGCCATTAGCTTGTAAGTGATATAGGGAGGACGAAGCCATTACAGATTGCAGATTAAGCCATAAAACCATCCTTGTAGACAATAACAGAATTCACACTGCACAAAAACAGCACTGTGTAACAGCCTCCTGTGTTCACGTCTCCATTAGTCATTTCTCGGCAAGAAAGTGGCAGAAAGTCACAAGCCCTTTTTCATGCTCATGAGCTGCATGTTTAGTTAAATGACTAATTTGCTGATCAAAATTAGACCTTAATGAAACACAGATGGCAACCGCCATTTTCCTCACAACACTGTGTCTGCTGTTGAAGCCCTTGTTCTGAGATTCCTCAGCTCCACTGCACTGGTTGACTGCACACTCAAAAAAAACCTGACTTTACACTCAAGTATGTTAATCAGAAAAGCTTATTTTGGTCCAATATCCAAATTAAGTTGGTAGTCAGTGGCACCAATGTGTATTTTTAATGTATGGATGATGGTAGGTACCATCGGGTCCATAAGTATTTGGACAAGTGATGCAGTTTTCATAATTTTGCCTCTGTCGACAATGGATTTGAAATGAAACAATCAAAAAATAATTTAAGTGTCGACTTTCAGCTTTAATGTAATGGGTTTAACAAAAAGACAGTAGAATTATTATTATTTATTTTTTTTACAGAGCCCCACAATTTTTCTAGGCTCAAAAGTAATTGGACAATTGACTGCTCAACTCCAGACATTTAAACTCCTTCTAAATGCTTATTGTCTGATTACTTTTGAACCTGTGAAAATGGAGGGACTCTGTCAAAAAAAAAAGGGGGGGGGGGGGGTTTGGGGGCTGTAATTCCTAAACGGTTAATTCTGATTGCTTCATTTCAAATCCACTGTGGTGGTGTACAGAGGTAAAATTACACTACTGTCCAAATACTTATGAACCCAACTTAAAAAAAACAAAAAACATTTACACTGTACCAAACACAGCACTGCTGAATTCTCGATTCTGATTAGTCAAAAGCTGTTTTCTATAACAGTACGGCTCGGACAGGAGCTCCGGCTGCAAATCAGATCACAGGTTTATATTAATGCCCTCATTCTGATAATTTTTTTTAAATAGTTATAACTTATGTACTTAGTTGTACTTAGGATGTGCATGTTGAACACTCCCTATAAATGGATAAAAAAACAAAACAACAACAAACCTGTATTGATACAGTGAAGTTTTCTGCAAGGAGACGTTTATGTGGAATCTTTGGAAGGAGTCTCCAGTGTCGGTGCTTTGTAACGGAGGTAAAGTTGTTCCCTTTTTCCGACACCAGACGGTCTTCGGCACAGAGGGGTTTACGGTTTCTCATTAACATGACATGCTACAAACTTGTGTCTTATTAACTTCAAGAGAAAAAGGAGGATAGATAGTGAACGTCTGTTTTTAGTGACATAATATCTCATGTGTGTTTCACAATATTAAACGTAACTATAAGTGAATAAAAAGTATGGCATGCTCTTCAATAGAGGTTTCCTTCTGGGCTTCAAGACGGCAGCCATTTGTTCTCTGATGGATAAAGATGCATGACACAAGGCAGCAACTGTCTTTTGGTCAGCCTGTTGGTAAGAACAGTTCTGATTAAGGGTTTTGAATCATGGCCCAGTGTATCTACAGTACAGGTGGATCTAAAAAAAATAAAAATAAAAAAATCTAATATTTTGAGATACTGGACTTTTGATTTCAATGAGCTGTAAACCGTAATCATCAAGATTAAAACAAAAAAAGGCTTGAAATATTTCACTTTATGTGTAATGAATCTAGAATAAATGAAAGTTCCACTTTTTTAATTCAATTACGGGAAAAAATGAGCTTTTCTACGATATTCAAATCTTCTGAGATGCACCTGTAAGTGTGTGCACCTTAGTGACATTAGACCCATAAGTCCATATTTAAAATAAAATAAAATAAAATAAAATAAAATAAAAAGCTGCTTAAATGCTGATTCATGTCACAATAAAAAAGAAAAAAAATCCCACAAGAGAACAGTGTGGTGATCTGCACAAAGTACAGTAACCTATGCAAATCGAACACCATCAGCGGGCATTGATGGCTATTTACAAAATTAAAAAAATAAAATAAATAAAATACAGGCACGTTCCCTTTCCTCCATCGTCGTCAACTACAGGGATGTTGCCTCAACGTGCACAGACTCTCAAACACAACTCGCCAGAGCAAGAGAGAAATAATTTTGTTAATAATAACAGATAAAAGAGAAATAGAGAAAGACATGGGTGAATATAAGCATAAGGGTGGAGAGAATAAATGTGTTTGAGAGAGAGCGAGTGAGCGAGTGAGAGAGAGAGAGAGAGAGAGAGAGAGAGAGAGAGAGAGAGAGAGAGCGAGAGAACATGAGACTATGTCAGAGAAAAGAAAGTCTACTTCTTACTAAACATAAAATCTGACGTTAAACTGCAGGCTCTGCAGTTAGTCATTCTGGGACTCAAGTGCCATCATTCACAAAGGGGTCAAGAGGCAGGATTATTGTTCTGATAATCACACACTTCAACAAACCATAACAGAACACTAAATCCAGAGGGACATAAAGACTGTTAGCTTTCTGAAAACCTGTTAGGATCAGTAATGACACTCAAATCAGCAGCCGACAGTTAATCAGTCTGGTTTAGAGTTGCAACTAACGATTATTTTCATAATCGATTAGTTGGCCGATTATTATTACTATTATTATTATTATTATTATTATTTAGATTAATCGATTAATTGGATGGGGCGGGGCAAACTTTCTGTGCCTTTTTTTTTGTTAGTTTATTTAAAATAAAATCCACAAACTGAGTGTTACAAATACTCAGTCTGGTGGTTTATAAGTACTTCATTTCATGAACAACAGTCACAGCTGGTTAAGAAACGCATGTACGCTGTATACCGCTAACTTAGAAAGTGATCATGATGAAGCCCTTTATACACAACATGGTGTTATAGAAGTCCTCTTGTCCCTTGACTTATCTCCAAGCGCACTGAGGAGGTTTGATCTGAGGCAGGAAACATGAGCTGAATGCTGGATTCATTCACTGCCTGGAAGACAGTGTGTAATTCACAGCATTCATAAAGTCCTCACCTGCCGCGCGGCCTGACAGCTGAGCTAATCAGCCATGCAGATAGAAACACACAGAGACGCTCAGCAGACTCAGCCTGTTCTTTCTCAAACACACACTCATTCTCAATCACAGGGTCTCATTCTCTCTCCATCTCATCAAAACCTCTACGTGCCATTCACAAGCAGTTCATTTATTTACCTCACGGAACTGGAACCACACGCACACACACAAACACACAGACACACACACATTTTTATATAGGCTAGACAACAAGGAGGATGACAGAACCAATGAGAAAATCTGGTTAATTTAGGTTTAAATACCCGGTCAAGCTAGCATATGATAACCATATAGCTGGCTTTGCGAGTGAAAATAACAAACATTTATCAATAGCAGCTAGAAATCCTGACAGTGTCCGGCTAACTCCGGCTAACAGTCATAGAAGAGAAGACTTACAAATGCTCACAATGATTACTGTTAGCGATAGCCAATATGCTAAGGTGAGCTATCCTGACAGGATATCGGATCAAATTTTTCAGTCCTATACATAAATTTCTTTTGAAATCCTGTCAGGTTAGCAACATTTTAGCAAGCTACTGTTAGCAGTGAAGATTTTGATTATTTTTAAATAGGACCTCTGGTCAAGTTAGCACATTAGCTAGTAGGCTAGCATTATCAGCAAAGATTATAAACATTGAAGAACAGAACTTAACTTTTAAACTTAAAAAAAACCCCTCAGAAATAAGGTTAGCTTCTGCCAGATAGCTAACAAAGTCTATAAACAGACAAGACAGGACAGGACAAGTCTTCTGTGGTCTGCAATATGAAAACAGATTTTACTGAATTTAGCCTGTGATTGATTGATTTTTTTTTTAAACACATTAAACTTTATTATTGCATTATTCCATGTTGGTAAAGTTTCTGAAAACTGAATAGAGGTTTCAGCCGCATCTAGAGCACAATATCTAAAATATCTTTGCAAGGGTGGACAAATCGCTAGCTTGGATGCCTGGGACAAACAGATTGCGGATCCTGGCTAGCTAGGAACATTATTTAGCTTGAACAGATGCTACTCAATCTTCACAGAATACAAAAAGGGAAATATAAAGGAATGTGTAAACAAAACAGAATAATACAGTACAGTACAACACAAAAACCGATATATAATTAATGCTCAGCTCACACCTATAACACACAGTCACCTCGCATTTAAACACTAAACAAAGACGCTAGCCCGATTCAAATAGTTCAAGAGCGACATTTTTTCATGGGTGTAAATATGTTGGAAAAAAGACTTTGGCTACACTTTGAAGCCACCTCTCCCTGGGATACAAGTACTTTTGCTTATTTTACATAATCTAGTGTATATTATTGCACATAATTAGCTTTTTAGCAAACACATGCCTGGGCACGCACATTGACACTTTCATTTTCCTGATGGCCTAACTAATATTTTCATGATCTGTATAGAAATATAGTCAAAAATTGGGCAACATTTCAAATACAGAAGCTTATTTAATAGCATAATTAGCAACTTGGTGTCGAAACACCTGTTAAACTAATGATATTCTTATTTATTTTGCCTAAAGATATATGAAAACTTTAGGCCTGCAACTTCAATTAAACTTTTTCCCCCCAATATGGCTCCTCATGTGAATGAGATCAACACTGCTGATATAACGGAAGGAGCTAAGCATCCTGCACAGTGAATGGAGACATCACCATGGCAACAGGCTTTATTTGTGGCAGGATGTGAGGCAATAGCTGGCTGCTGATTTTCCCACCGATTTACCACCATCACTCCATTCCACTCTGGACTTGGGGACCACGACAAAGAACATTACCAATTTACTTTCATTAATCGCATAAATACATTGCATTACAGTGATTAGTTTGGAGAAAGTAGCATAGAGAAGGTTTAAAAAAAAAAAAAGAAAAAGATGGTTAAGTGTAGTGGCGCTATGAAAACACAAGCTACGACTCCTCACATTCAACATACCGTTAAAATAAAGGGAACCATCTGGCATTGAAGTAAAGATCATTATCATCCAACTCCAGCAGAACTGTTTTCAGTTTAGAACAATCACTATTGTTCTTTATAAAAGCATCTTCAGTTTCTATGGCTTCACTTCAACACATAACAGTCAACAGCACCCTCCATATGATTACACAACTAATCCAACCTGGACTATTTAAATACGATCATGATGTGCGGTGATGAGAACCAGAACTGTTGACAACTCGGTACATATTCAGTCCAAAAACTGTATTGCTTTCTATGTTTTGGCATTCTAGTCAGAGACCATTTTGACTACTTATTATAATAGACCCCTTTAACATAAACTGCATGGACCTACTTAACTCAGATTTGTTTTATGTTCATAAAACAAAAGTATTCAAATACTGGATTCATTTATTTTTCCTTCAATACGTACAATAATATCCTGGCTACTTATTAGAGCTGTAGAGGTTTTTATTCCTGAACCTTTCAATAGCACAAAACATAAGGTCCATGTTGATATTATTTATAGGGTTTTGGAGTTATTGAGGTTTGGGTTACAACTGTTAAGTTCAAGTGAGCAGTCAAATACGCTAACAAGTATAAGAACTAGAGAGAACTCAAGAACTATAAGAATTCAATAATAATTATAACAGATTGCTAAAGTTGAGATTACAAATCACTGTAAAAATAAATAAATATAAACAGACAGAAAGATAAATGGATAGATATACAGTACTGTGCAAATGTTTTAGGCACATGCAAACAAATGCTAAAGAGCAAAGATGCCTTCAAAATAATGAAATTAAATGTTTCTACATTAAAATAAAACACAGTAAGGAGAAATAAACAGTAATAAATGAAACAAAGTCAATATTTGGTGTGACAAAAAAAAGGTAGAATTAGCACAGTTTTATAAGGAAATGAGCTGTAAGTTTTATGGAGTATGTTGCACAAAGAGACATGGTTCTTCTGGAGACTTAGACAGTCGCACTCGCTTCTTATTTTTGCAGCAAAACCCAGCAGCCTTCATTGTGTTTTTTGTCTGAAAAGTATCTCTTACCACTTAATATACTGCTTTCTTTACTGACATACAAACATTTTTCTATAACTTTTAATTTTGTGCTAGAAAACTAATGTTTGGGAACCTAAAACGTTTTTGTACTGACTCGATAATGTAGAAGTCATCAAATAAAAATCTATAACAAAGTTTGCACTAAAAAAAAAAAAAAAAAAAAATAGGGTGCCTAAAACTTTTGCACAGTAATGTATATTGAAAAAGGTACCCCCTTAGCTACAATTCACAAACCCCTGGGAGTTTCCACTAGTTTCCACAATGTACACCAAGCTTCTCAAAACGCATAATAAATACGCATATAGTTCATCGGTTTGCAATAACACAACATTAACCCATTTCTATTTTGATGAAAACAAGATGTGGTGTAAACATTTGTGATAAAATTGAAGGAACACAAGTACAAACAGCTACACTTTCTTGATACGAGCAGTCAGTTTTTCGAGGCATCGCACACAGATGCTCGGCTGTGCCTCCGGCAAACTTCTCAGACGTTTGGATGAGTCGGCTGGGTTCTTGAACCTTTCATTCCAACTCCTCTAAGCACTTCAAATCAGTTCTAGCCAGGCTGGTAAAGTGTATACTGTCTATTACAGTAAGCACTGTAATAGACAGTAGGGTGGATGATATCTAAAAAAATAATTATCCCGATATTTCCTTATTGAAATATCTCGACAGTCGATAATATCAGACGAACCAGCTTACAGTAATCCCAAAACCAGTGTATCCTGCTGATCTGGAAAGTGATTTTGCACAGTACAAAGTGATGCCGTACACAATTGGGCGATTATCGCCTGTCAACCATCAACATCGCGTCAGGTGTCAATCAATCATCGCCACTATCCGATTACATCACCCTATCGGCCTAGTAGGCACTGCTCCACTTCGTTTCAAAACATCTGATGCACAGGGTTTGAAGGATGTGTTTATTTTGTAGGGGTCATGAATTAATCTCCGCATTCCTGACATGCCGTTTACATGATGATATTATTACAAATTCCTGCTGGCGCCCAGGCGTTCACTTGGTGATAGGCAGCACTGCCCTATTTCATGCGCCGAGTACACAACACTGAGATTAGAGCTAAAAATATTTTTCCATTTCCATGCTACCATAGAACCAAAGGAGGCTGCAAGCGCCTACTGTGAAGAAATGAATATGCTGCCGTCTTCCCCACAATGCACTGCCACCATCTTTTATGCCCCAATAAACCGAACAGGTTTTGTTATCAGTAGGGAAGGAGTGAATAACCAGCAAGCAGTGCGATGCTCTACCTCAAGCTGAGGTAATAAACTGGAGTATGTAAAGTGCATGCAATGCAAAGAGTTCGATTAATACGTCGTTACGCTTCGTCCTGCTTCTGAACAACATCCCGGTATCACAGATGTGTTTCGTGTAAGATGTTGATCAAAACTGACGAGCCCTTTAAAACAAGCCCTTTGGGTATCTCTCGCTCTCCTGTTGGGTGTTATGGAAAAGGACATAATTCAAATGCCAGGGGAGCAAAGAGCAAAAGCCTAAAATGGAAGCTACTGCAGCCTTAACAGCAATAAAAAAGCTGCTTCTGATATGGCCCATTAATCTACACATGTTCTTTGTAGCCAGGGCGCTGCGAGGGAGGCAATCATAGCCGAAAACAGACAGCGTACAGCATAGCTGCTTCCGAGTGTGCAATGAAAAACATCCAGAATTAACAACAGAGTTGAAAAAAAAACAAAAAAAACGCAGAAACATTATGAGTGAAGAAGTTTCCATTAAGCGATTAACGCCCGACCTTGTTGTGTATCGTGTATCAAAAAGCCCAACAGGCCCATCTGATACTGATTTGGATTTGGGGGGGGGGGGGGGGGGGGCGAAGTCAATCAAAGTGAAACAACTGGAGAGTATTTCAATTATAACACTGACTGAACAGTGACATCAGCATTTCATGCTCGTGCATTAGTGTAATACGTAAGGAAAAACATCTTTTAACACCTGATCAATGACTGGTGACAATGCAAAATGTAATCGGACTGTCAGAAAGAACAGTCCATCCACTACATAGAGAGGTTTATTAATTAAAACAGAGTTGCAGTGCATACATACATACAGTGCAAGATCAAGGCATATCAATGCAAATCTCAGTCCTATAGGATTCCACTGGGTTTTTTTGTGATCGTTGCAGCCAAAAATGCTTGATTGTGCTTTTTTTCCCCTCCGAATATTGCCAAGTTTGCTTGATTTTGCGTTCATTTCTGCGATCGTAAAATCCTGGAAGGACTGAAAATTATTCTGATCACTTCAGTTCTAACCTGACATGGCGATCCTGGTTCTAAAGCCTTGGAAAATCAACACCAAGGTGCACTGAAACTGTTCTGGTGACTCGTGGTGGTCTAGAACCTTACTAACACACTTTATGCAAACAGTCACCCCATCAATAATTAATTTACTCTGTGTAGGAGACGGGAGCAATGCGTGAGGAGAGTAACTCACCTGCACACAAGGGTGGCAATGATGACACACCAGGCCGTGCAGCAGCAGTCGGCGTTTGGCTGCTCGCTGCTCTTCTTGCGGCGGCAGCAAAGCCAGAATGAGTAGAAGAGCAGGAAGAGGAGGTCGAGGGCCAGGCAGGCTAGAGCCACTGCTCCCAGCAGCAGAATGGACTGTAGGACAGCAGGAGAGACGGAGGAAACAGATTAGTTTGAGGTCTTGGTGAACATTATCAGATGATCTAAGAATGTGCTGAATATAGTCAAACATAACAGAGCAAACAGATGGAAGGATGAGTAATGCTACTAAAATGAATAGGATTGTAAGAATTCATTGCTTATTTTGGATTACAGACCATGGTTTTGAACATTGTCAGAGCAACCAGATCTCCAAAATTCCCCGAAAATTGAAAAGAAAACTTTACATTAGAATTAAACACTGAAGATGACAACATTGTTACGGAGAAGAGACTGCAATACCTAAAGTGCATTTCTGTTTTTGGCTTGAATGGCCATGGTGTTCCACCTAACGTATTTACACAATATGGCCAAAACTTTGTGGACATCTGACCATCACACCCAGGTGTGGATCTTTCCCAAAATGTTGCCACAATGTTGGAAGCACACAATTGTATTGAATGTCTTTGTACACTGTAGCATTACAATTTCTCTTCACTGGAAGCCCAAACCTGTTCCAGCATGACAATGCTCTTGTGCACAAAGAGAGCTCCATGAAGATGTGGTCTGAGAAGGGTGGATTGGAAGCACTTGAGTGTCCTGCACAGAGCCCTGACCCCCCTGAACACCTTTGGGTTTGAACTGGGACACCCACTGCACCCCAGACCTCCTCACCTAACATCACTTTCTGATCTCACTAGTGCTCTTGTAGCTGAACAACACAAATCCCACCAGACACGCTCCAAAATCTAGTGGAAAGCCTTCCCAGAAGAGTGGAGGTTATTATAACAGGAAAAGGGGGAATATTTCTGGAATTGGATGTTCAACAAGCCACTATAGGCCCTAATGTTAACATTCATATATGTGGTCTCAAACTAACTCTTCTGAATATTTCTTGTTAATAGTTCATGATGGTTGGAATTATGATGAATAATTCTCCTCACTGCACATCCAAGGTGCCAGATCAGTCCGTTATAACCATCCAAGCACCTTAAGAGTGAAAGCCACATATTCATTAAAGACCATTGTGTATAATGAAGCCTACCATCACAGCACAGCATGAGGCAGAGCCACAGACTTGGTTTTATGTCAGAGTCGTTAATCTCAGCAGACTCTTGTTTCCATGCGAGGTCTCACAAAATCATAGTCTCCTTCTTGTTCCTTTGAACCCATGCCAAGCTGTCCATCAAGCTCGCTAGGAGATCACAGGCGACTATAAACACAGTGCCAGCCTGGGGAACCTTATGAGTGAACAAGCAAAAACAAGCCTTGAGGTTCAGTTCACTCCAGCTGAGAGCGAAATGAAGATCTGTGGTCTCCCTCTCGCTGGCACGCCACGTTGTTTTGAGAGTGAAACTAAGATGATTAAGCAGAGATAAAGTGTCCTGCTGAGGAGTTAATCATGTCATCCCACATCCACCTATAAGCTGAATCAAATAAGCAAACGGCTAATACAGTCATAGAACTTAATAAGCCCTCCCTTGGGACTTGTACCAGTGTCTGGTACAATCTTTCATAGATGTGTTTTACAAACCCCATCTTGGTTAAGGCTAAAGAAAGATTTGACTCGATTCCGAAATACAGTCTGATTACCAGAACAGCCAACGGATGCGTTTGTGGTGAAGCGGAATGCAGCTTGTGCTCCAGTTCTTCCTTGTATGAGAAAGGATTTGGGGGGAAAATGCATTATCTGATTTTCAAGACCATTTAAAGAATGATTTTTATGCCTTTCTCAAACAAGAATTCAGCTCAGTTCCCAGTGGGGAATGCTAAATATGGATCTAAACTTGCACTTTGCCTTCATACTGCACAAGACAGTGAAAAATGAACGAATGTACACCATTCAAACAGATGCAGAGTCTTCAAGAACAGCAAAAAGTCACTTAAAAATGGAGGAGTAAACACTAAGACAAGATAAAAACTCTCTCCTGGAAACAATGCTTATCTTTAAACCCTATTTTTAAAAAAGCCTTGGTGGCAAGTTGTTATGTTGCGTGCCATCCACCATATACATGTAAATCCAGAGCGCTAAATTATCAATTTTATCAATATTATCAAAACTAATAGTTTTAGTTTTTAATTCACCAAAAGTAAAAAAGAACAACAAAACAACGGCAACAGAAATGCTCAAAAATTGCTAATAGCCAATCATTAGCCTCTTTCACACAACGTAATCACTTCAAGTTCAAAGTTCGCCTGAATTCGTTGTCACGAAGCGAAGACTACAGTCACGTAGCACGCGCTGTAGAGTGCATCACGGCGAAAAGAAGGCAGTTATCATTACCAGCATTTTTAAGAAGACAAACAAAATACTAAAAAGGCAAGAGTACAAGAGCGCGAGCAGCAGCAGGTCACTGAGGAAGCAGTTTGGCGACCATTCTCACGACTAGCAGTGATAACGCTAACCTGATTGTGGAAGGTTTTAGATGCGTCGTTAGCGTCGGCTAAACATCGTCAGCGTCGGCTAAACGTCGTCAACCTGCCCGTGGGTTTGAAAGTGAGATTGACTGCCCGGAATTAAATAGAGTTCACAGCCCTTTGGGCTTTTAGTGAGTACAGGGATTCAAAAAAGGAGACAAAAAGTTCCAGAAGAACTGAGGCAGTTGTTTGCTACTGTGAACACCATACCCGATCTCGAGTAAAGCGCGAGCAGGGTTTCTCCAAAATCAATCTCTAACATGACACCTTTGTGGAATTTTTTTTTGTCTTGGGTAAGACGATTATTTCTTGATTATGTTGTGCAGGTAATGTTTATTGCGAGTACGCTTACTGGATGAAACATAGCTTTGTTTTCGAAGTGTTTTGGGCAAGTGTGTTTTGTAGCTGTAACTGAGATGACGGCACATAAGCTGATAGAAAGTGCAATCCATAAATGTTTCCCTTTGTACTGAGAATACTCACTGCTATTAAGTTCATTATGCGATTAAGTCACTGTACCAGTACGATCAATTACATAGGCCTACCCATCAGTATTGATTATCGTTGGCTACGTGAGATACTGGAAGCACTTTCACATGTCTGTAAGATCGAGGACTGTGATCTTTCGCGTGCCTCCCGACCTGCCGGATCACTACCCTCTTATTGTTCCGGGTCCTGCAGATTTACAAATTAAGCACTGTGTAAATCTATATCTTCGACAAAACACCTTGTCCCTTTCTTCCTTCCTACGCCACAGGATATCCTGTAGAGGTCCAAGTTCCCGTCGTGGCAGGGCCTGATCATACTGAAGCACCTGCTCTTTCCTATCTTGATCGCTCTTCCTACATGCGTTCGATTGCTCCACAATCCATTCTACAAGCCGTATTGTTCCTGCAGTTGTGAATCTAATCTATGCCACTTCCTTCAAACCTGCATGAAGTTTGCCAGCAATAGTCTTATTGATGGCGTCAAAATCGACAACAGCTGACATGTGGTCAGTCTTATTTATTTAAACTTCTCCAAGCCATTTTGATTCTGTCCCCACTGACCACTTCACACCACTAATGTTATGTGGTCATATGCGTCCCGGTCCATCTCCGAAGCTGGGTTGAGTGATCGGATCTCAGTGCGCCTCCGAGACACATTGGATCCTGTTCACACCTGTACTTGGCGCCAACACATGTTAATGGGACCACAGACAGTGAACAGGACATCAGACAATAGATAGTGTGATGAAGTGTGACATGTTTGTGAGTGGAAGTAGCTGGAGCAGTTAAGTATCTGGATAGCCTCTGGGAAAAAAGCCACACAGGTGGTGTGTGGTTCTGAAGATGACAGTGTAGTCCTATCGGACCTCTATGTAAATCATATGGCCTTCACAGTCATCAAATCGCAACCCAATTCAGCACATATCAGCAGAATGTCTTTTGGAAGAATAGGACTCCATCCTTCCAGTTCCAGAGATGTGTAGAATCCATGCTAAAGCACACTAAAGCTGTTCTGGTGACTCGTGGTAGAACAACACTACTATCTTTTCTACTTTCATTGCTAAATTCTATTTAATAGAGTCACGTACTACAAGATAAACTTTCATATGATTTGTATTCTACTACTTCTACTGTTATTTATTTTTTAAACGTAAGTTTTGTAGTAAAGTAAGACCTGAACTTTCATCTTAACAGAATATTGGGGACAGTAAAAACAAAATAATTGCTTTTTGCAGCCCTAATGGCCACCTCTCCATGCGTGTTACCACCATCAATACCCCAAAATTGTTGATTGTGAATGATTTCTTATTGATCTATGGGGTTTTCTTCATGCTACACAAAATCATTATACCAAAGGCACCGATCTTTATCGCTACACAAAAACACTAAAAAGTTAACACTGGTGAATTTACTGAAGATAATTTAGTCGGTTACCAGAACTTCTAGATTTTAGGAAGCTCTGTTCACACCAACCCTTTCATCCTGAACACCAGGAAACACATAGTAGCCAGATTCACTGTGAGGAGGTTATAAGACGAAGGACGATGAAAGGTTATGCCTGGGAGAAGAGCCAGCAGGCACTTAGAATATGATTCATCAGTGTTTAAAGCGTTATAGATCCTGTCAGAACTGCACTGCTGGCTTGCATGGATTTGCCGTGTGTAGGTTAACAATGCCTTCAGAATCAATTAGCTTCATGCAAGTTAGTTTTAATGGTAGTGAGAAAATGATATAGATTGCTAAGGAACTTGACACTACGACTGGGTACTGGGGGGGGGACAAACTAAAAAGCACCAACCTAAATATTTTAGTACTACCGACTACTGAAACATCCTGGAAAATTCAGTGCCTATTTTTGATATGTTAGACAGAAATTAGCAGAGACTCAAACCTTAAAAGTTTACCAACCAGCTTTCTGACATTTGATCTACGTTCGTCAGCAGCTAGCTAGCTAATTAAGCAATACTGCACTCGCAACATATTTGGCCAAAAACAGACGAGTGCAGTGAAACGTACCAGTGTGGTTATAGGAAATATAAGCACTCTTGGAACGCAGCTCGACCAATCAAATGTAGTGGACCGGAACTTACTGTTGTATAAACTAGCATTTAACACCCATATAGTTGGCTAGCACTGGGCCGCTGTATCAAACCACACAATATATATGAACTGATTCACTGCAGGTTTCACAAATATGGCCTATTAACCACGTTGTTTTGATTTCATGTTGTAAGTGGGAGGTGCTAGGGCCAGTTCTTCTCGAGATAACGTGGTCATCTATGTGGAAACCACATCTTTCACTATAGCAGAACAAAGGTATTGAGAAAAGTATCATGTTGGTATCAGTTAGAATTTCAAGATATTTGGTATTTAAAAAGATTCAAAGACTTTGCGCTTGATACGACGTGGCATCAAGCAAATTAATAATAAACAGACTGTAAGAAAGATTTTGAATGTTCATGCCTATACCCCGTAGGTCAGCATATAATAAGACTCTGGGTTACTGATCGGAAGGTCGGGGTTCAAGCCCCAGCCCTACCAAACTCTGGGTTACTGATCGGAAGGTCGGGGTTCAAGGCCCAGCCCTACCAAACTCTGGGTTACTGATCGGAAGGTAGGGGTTCAAGTCCCAGCCCTACCAAACTCTGGGTTACTGATCGGAAGGTTGGGGTTCAAGGCCCAGCCCTACCAAACTCTGGGTTACTGGTCGGAAGGTCGGGGTTCAAGCCCCAGCCCTACCAAACTCTGGGTTACTGATCGGAAGCTCTGGGTTCAAGCCCCAGCTCTACCAAACTCTGGGTTACTGATCGGAAGGTTGGGGGTTCAAGCCCAAGCACTGCCAAGCTGTCCCTGTTGGGCCCCTGAGCAAGACCCTTAACCCTCTCTGCTCCAGGTTCTCTGACCCCAACCTCCCAGCATGCTGGGGTTTGCGAAGAAAAGAATTTCCCTGTGCTGTAATCTATGTGTGACCAATAAAGACTATCATTATAAACCAAGATCGCTTTTGTGTGCATTTAGAAAACCCAGACTTATGCTGAGTGGAGCTAACGAACAGTACAGCATTTAACCTATAGACCAAATAGCTCCCTTTCTTTAAATTCCCACGAGCCTGGAAAAGAGGGTTCATTGCAATTAGCGAGATTACAATCCTGCCACGTCTCCCCTTTTTGCTGCTCACTGTTTAAAGACGGGAAGAGCTCCAGACCCTGCTCCTCTAAACAGCTGTAATCTCGTGAAGATTATCTTAATAGGCCTTCTCCTTCCTGGTGCTGAATGTGGTCCACCACAGCGCAGCTCCTCCTAAAAATAAACATCCCCACAGAGAGAAAAAGCCACTGATTTGTAGATATGAGCTCGATCTCGTGTCTAAAGGCACAAACGTTGCTTGAAATGCATTCACATTTAGCTGCCTCATGTATATACAATTGATCTTATCAACACGATGAGAGACGGCAACGATCCGATATCCAGGACCGGTACTGAGCTGATACCAGCACAAAATGGCGGATAGGATATAAACGTATCTGAGAAAACGTATCAGAGAAATATATATATATATAATTTTTTATTTGGAACTTTACATATAAGGAGACTGCTTTTTTATACTTTATTATATTTACAATGCAAGTGATTTTTGTGAGAATGCATTTAACTATGTTAAAAAAACAACAACATTTTAGTAGTTTTTAAAGAAATCAATCAGTATCAACTTATACTCAATGTTTCAATATCGATATCTGAAAAGAAAAAGTCCTATCGTGCTGTCTCCAAACAGGAGATATAATATCATCCCATTCTACATCTCTGTTTTTGATTCAATTATTTCAAACCCTTTCACTTTTGCTGCTTTTGTTTGCTTCATGAGCTTGGCAAGTCCAAACATGGCATTTGAACTCCTGTGCACATGAAACGAAGCACGATCTACAACACCAAATCTACACAATACAAAATATATGTGGTCAGTCAGATTTAAGAACCATATTATGTATAGTTAAAAATAAAAATAAAAAAAGTGTCTCATCAAATCAGGATTTCAGTGTTTATACTAAACTTAATTTAAACAAGTAAATTACTAGACTCATCACATCGTGAGCGTGATCGATTCACATAGTATTAACGCAAACCAACTGAAACACTATGAAATCTCGCAAAGACGTTAGTGCTGACAGGAACGACAACTATAGAATAAAATTAACGAGATTAAAACATGCGCAGTAGAGTGGCGAAGCGGTAACGTGGCTGTTGCCCAGTCCCTCGAGGATTTTGCAATTTTCTGATTGCAGAAATTAACACAAAAATAAAGCGAACTCCGCAATATACGGAGGAGACTGAAATTTTCTATATTACTGCAGATTTTCCACAGATTTGAGTCATGTGACATCATCACAACACGCATTCTGCCAAAGCCCTCTTTGATTCATGTGCATCGAACATGAGGACAGCTAAAAAAATCTCATTTAACAACAAACATCACTGCGAAAGACCGTGCAAAACAATTTTGTGCGATTGTGATTTCACCAATTCAAGTGGCTTTTAGAAACAAAGCAAACAAAAAAACCCAGACGGAATGCCATCTAATGATCCGATTCATAATGTTAAATAATTAACTTGATAACTGCGTTGAACCTTATTTTAACGTTTGGTTAACGCTAGGGCTGGGTAAAAAATATCGATTCTCCGATTTTAATCGATCTTCAATTTAACTAAACGAATTTCCCGAATCGATTCTTAACGTGCTTTACTCCAGATGATGTGAATATTATCTGTAGTTCGCCTCTCATCCTGAATGTCGCCATCTGTCATGTTTTGAATTTTGAAAACGGTTTTATTTCTTAAACATGTTTTAGGTCGTTAATGAATTTCACTGTTGCACATTTACAATGTTTTTATTTATTTATTTTTTTACAGTAATGTCCAGTTTATGCTTACCTTGTGTGCACTGTACGCACATATTTATGATTTCTTGTTACAATGTTTGTTACTCAAAGTAAAGGTAAAAAGTAATTAAACATAATTGTGTCTGCCCTATTGTTAATGAAAATGTGTATTTCAGTAAAATAGCCAAGTAGGAGGGTTTCAGTTACCAGCATTTATATAAAAACATGGATTCCATGTCGGCAAAACTAACATTTAAAATGAAATACTGATAACTAATTGATATTGAATCGAAATCGAAGAAACCTTATAATTAAGAATCGAATCGCCAAATTGGTCACAATACTCGGCCCTAGTTAACGCTGGGCAATACAAGGATATAATACAGATATTTTGATAAATTCTGTCAGAACACTTTTCTGAGATATTCACCAATATTGAGGGGAATTTTTTTTTTTTTTAGTTTTACAAATTTCGATAGGAAGAAACTGATTTTATGCTAAAATTACAGATTTTCCAAGTGTAATAGTTAAACACTATTATTTGAAAATATTTAATTTTTTAAAAATAGCACAAAATTTTTTTATTTATTTTTTTTCTAGACATCATCAGATTCATCTTTCCATATTTATTTTTTTCCTGTTTTGCAGCCAGTATGCTGTCAAACCTGTATATCGTGATCTTGATCAATATTTATTTCGTAGAAATGCCAAGTAACGTGAGGTGATATTCTGGTATGATATTAATCGCCAAACCTTACTTAAAATGCTCTTTGATACAAAGCCTAAGGGAATCTAAAAATTGAAAACATAAGGTTCATTAGGTTATTTGTTTTATGTATGTAAACAACAAACTGTCAAGCAATTTGAGCACAAAACTGCCACAATGGGTGAAACCAAAACTCCAACTGAGCAGCTCAGAAAACATGAAAGCAGTAAGAGCTTTGCCACATTGGAGGAGCTTAAAAATCTGTAACAGCGCACATACTGAACTTTATCTTCAGTTCTGTGGAATTGCTGACATGCAGCGGAAAATAAAATGGCCGAATCTTCGCTTCTGTGGAATGATGCTGTGTTTATTATTGGTGAAGTATGAGATGTGCTGATGAAGGACTTCACAGACCATGTGTGACATCCTGGTCTTCCACAGGCATCTTCAACAAAAAGACTGGAAAGATGATTCAGAAAAAGTCTAATTCTTTCGGCCGTATGTAAAATACTTCTCAGCTAATGTTAAAAACCAAAAACAACTTTTCCTTTAATGTGGAGTTGTGTGACATTTTGAAAAGCTGTTTTCACAAAAGGCTTCAATGTAATTAATAGTGTCTCTTAGGTTCCAGTTAGTCCTTTTGTGGAACAGGAGTCCAACAATGACGAAACAAATTTCATTCAGTGTATGAGAGAGAGAGAGAGAGAGAGAGAGAGAGAGAGAGAGAGAGAGAGAAAGTGAGAGAGAGTGTTTGCCTGAGACTCTGAGGCTCTGAAAAGAGCAACTCCTGACTTTAGAGTCCTGCTCGAAATGCACAGTGCACCAAAAGCATACTCCTTGCAGTTTCGAATCGTGTGTGCGCTCAGAAAACTTCAGGGAAAATGGAGAAGACTCACATCAACTTTCAAACCTTATTCCAGGACATTATTTACAGCTGTGCTAATAAATTTAATAAACATTCCCCTGGCAGATTATGCAATAATAATAATAATAATAATAATAATAATAAACTTTTGAACATGATTTTGAACATGTTTAAATATCTTATTTTTTCCATTTAGAACCACCCTTCAGAGGCAACATGAGATATTTCCCAGAAGACAAAATAATAATGTACACCTCTCATCCTGTTCAAAAGTTTACACCCCCCTAGTTCTTAATGCATCATGTTGCCTGCCTTCTTGAGCATCAGGGAATGCATCAGCCCAATTGAGGCCCCATTCGCAAGGGGTGAAGCTAGGAATCTCAGGAGGGGAATAATCATTAGTTTTTTAGCCTTTGAACACCACGGGAGTACACCTGACCACACACATGCACATATGATGGTGTTAAAAACATCTTAGGAAATGCTAACCCTGTTAACCTGTTGGAATTTTACTGAGGCTTTAAAAAAAAAAAAAATTTTTTTTAAAATAACCCCACCCCAAGCGAACAAATGGTCACCATTAGAGAAGGCATTCCCGGCCAGCAGCACCTTTGAAATTCTCCAGCATTCTCCAACGCTAAGGGAGTCATGTGACAAATTTATTTGCAGTATTCTGCTGAGAGAAACAGCTTGTGTTTCCTGTCTGGCTCAACGACGAGACCGCCTCGTCAGCCTCGCCACGCCAACAAACTGACAAAACAGATTAGCAACACCAAAGCTCTCGCTTCCTGCTCCTTGAACGGCATTCCTGCGAATGACGTGCTGGAACAGCTAAAGTCATCACGTACACACAAATAATCTTGTGCTCCACGGGTTTGTTCTTAGACAGGGTGTAAATTTTTCTTCCCATTTCAGAACGTTACTCAAGAATAAGTTAGACTCATCTTTTTTTAGTCTAATATCATTAATCACTTACTTA
Organism: Ictalurus furcatus; assembly: GCF_023375685.1. Lineage (NCBI taxonomy): Eukaryota > Metazoa > Chordata > Actinopteri > Siluriformes > Ictaluridae > Ictalurus > Ictalurus furcatus. The sequence goes on from NC_071278.1 coordinate 11,277,239, forward strand.
TACGGTAAAGTGCATGAATCAAATCAAACCCCGTGGGTGAAAGTCAAATCGATTTTGAATAACACGCGCTGTTGACGAGTTCCCACTACGAAATGACAAAATGACAGGAAACTATTCATTTTCTTTGTACGTATGCGACATGGATCCATGATGTCCGTGACGGCGGCAACTGACAAAGCGACATTTCAATCGAGATTTTCTTAATTCTATGCAAATTAGGAATGAAGCAATAAACTGACCGATCAAACCGTTTCGCTCTAAAGACTCACTGGACCAATCACATGACCTTGTGTGGCCCATCGTTTCTTCAGTTCCCCGATCACAGCTTTAGAACCAACCTGCAACTAGTTACCATTTCCTGTTTGACCCAAAAACAAGGAACAGAAATTTTGTAACTGTGATAACTTGATGTTATCCTGTCATCTACGACCTCTTGTTTAACGTGTACAGAGACACTACGAAGAAAAAATAAAGCTTGGAAGGAAGAGCTCGTTGGCGCTTCTGGTGAGAGTACGTAGCTAGTACAGGTAGCTTGGTATGCACATGATTTGAAGATGATTTGCGATTAATAAACAGGCCACAGCTACAAAAGATTTAGCAACATTTTTGGTGCTTAGGAACGTTTTATAAAGCACCTTTTGGATTCTTGATAAACTAGGCCTCATGTCCTTTCTGAAACCCCCTCGCGTGTGAAACACTTTGTCCCCCTTCGACCTCTGGTACAAAACACAACATCGTCACAGAGTAGCACCAGCTCCCCCACACTGAGTATAGGGAGTGGGTGTGGGAGTGGAAACATCATTCAGTGTTTCAGCTCCAACAGGAAAGAGATGCTGTTCTCTTGGAAAGGTGCCTATTATAGGCTTTAAAGGGAGGGCTAGTGTTACTAGGGAGAGTATTGGTTTAGAGCACTGATAGCTGGCAGAAGTGAAAACACATCAACCATATCTGAAGTAAAGGACAGGATTTGTTGCAGGTCAGACAGCTATATGTTAAACAGTAGCATAATAATAATAATAATAACAATAATAATAATAATAATAATCAGTGCAATAGCATGCAAACACGTGGCCAAGAAGGGAGGTATTGACAAGAACAAGTACAAGGCGCTCTCACCATTAAAATCCAAATCCAGTTAAAACCAGATCAGTCTTGCTTTGCTGAGGCTTCACCTGCTAGGAATGCAACAAGGATCATCTTTTTAATTGTAATCTAGCACACCAAGTAAAAACGCTGGCTGCTCCTGGTGGCGATCGTTCATGCGAATGTTCTTGCATGATACAAAGCCGCAATTTCAGCGACAGTTGCAAGAGAAAGCGATGTTGTGACATGCGAGTTGAGATTTTCTCACCTTTATGTAAATTATGTACGATGCAGTAAAGCAACAATTCCGAACCAGCAACTCAAATGGTTCCTCGGATTAATTGTACCATTTAGTGCGACATTTTCCCCCCCTTTAATTCCTACCAGCAATTAGTTCTTATGTACTGCTTGAAAAACGTATAACTAGGGGTGGACCGATAACCGATTAATCGATATATCGGCACAATAACAACACTCAAGGTAAAATATTGCTGAACTTTATTACAAAAATAAACAGTACTGACTGTACTATGACGATGTACTGAACGTTTTTTTTAATAAAATAAATATTAAAAATAAAAAGATGCTTCAAAATTTGTCAGTGATGATTTTTATTTTGCCTCTAGAGGCCGCTCTCATACTGTGTAACAACAGCAGACACTTCTCAGCCGCGCAACGGACGCAACTGGGAAACACTATCGGTGTGGATTTTTGCCGATAACCGATAGTTCCAGCAATCGGTTGTGGGTGCCGATTAATCGGCCGACCTCTACTTCTAAGTGTGATTTTGTCATGTCCTGTCATATATGACCTATTCATAAATGTACAAAGAGACCTTACGAAGAAAAATAAAGCTTGGAAGGAAGCAGCAGGAAGATCACGGACATCTCTGGAAAGTGTTTGTCGCTAGTACAGTAATGAAACCTTGGCATGTAGCATGTTAAATCAAATAACCAATTTCTACTGATATGCGTGTTATTTAATTAGTTTTCAACTAATACGAAAAACATTTCTAGGTACATGCTGGTGCCTCTGGCGAGCGTATGTAGCTAGTACAGTTTGCTTGCCGTGCTAATCTGCGGACTAAGCTAATACGAAGCCTGGAATGTAACGTACATCAAACAACCAATTTTCACACTTTATTAAAACATTCCAGAGCCATTTTTTTTTTTTTTTTTTTAAATAACAGCAATCTGTCCAACCCCATTTGAACTACGGATGCTCCAAACAATCGGATCGCGTTCTACGACTCGGTAGGTAGTCTCTAAATTCAGCCGATCTCAAGAACCGATCACAATTTGATGACGTAAATCGTGTGAGGACGTCCAACTTTAGCGCTGCGGTCATGTCTTCGCCAATGCGGAATTATTACGAGGTCTCAAGAAACAATGAAAGATTCGCCATTTGCCGTGTACGTTCTCAAGAAATATCACACGGAAATCCTGATCGAAGCATCCCTAATTTCAACCCAGTACGGCATTTTTACTCTAAAAACCTGATCAGGTCATACTTTTAGACACAAGTCAAGGAGTTTCCCGAATCATCAGCTCAGCTCTCGGGTTTCCCTTTCTTTGTTCTTTTTTTGAACCTCTACCATGACATTCGATAGATATCAGTTCCACGTAACCGGAGAACATTCCACATATATGCGAAAATGAAACTCGTGTAATCTCACATGCACGATCAGATCAGATTTTAACTAATGCCCAAACACGGCACAATGCAAACAGAACACCAACAACACACGGGGACAAAGTTGGGGCAGCTGTAAATCACAGAGACATGAGACACCGGGACAGTAAACAATCAGCACCAGTCTGTTTATTCGGACTATCATTTCCGTACAAAATGCTTTGCTCTGCATCGTCAGACCGCTTTTGTAGATTACCATCGTAAACCCAGTTCACAAAGTACAGAGATTGGACCTGTCAGCTTTCAATGTTCTTTCAAAGAAAAAAAAAAAGCAGTAGGATTGGTGTGTTTGAGCAAAAAAGCTGGTGAGGAAGCACATCTGTACACAAAACAGAAATGACCATGAGTAATTATTTAGTCTGCTCTTTATATTGCTTGCGTCCCATAATTCTGTGTTCTCAGGGTAGACTCCACGCACTTATTAAATGCTTCATTAAAGATTTAGGAACAGTGTTACTCTCTACCAGGGATGCGGGAAGACGTTTTATGTTCAGGGGTGCTGGAATTTTAAGCAGAATACATGCGGCGTACGCAATGACATCATATTCGCACTCAAAACATTTTGCTTCTAACAGAGAATGATGACGTAAGGAATAACAGGACAGAACCTGCTGTTGTATGAAAACAAAACAATACACCACGGGGTGGCGTGATACGGCATGACGCGAAGCGGAGTGCGTTATTTTCATATAACAGCACGGTCTGGAGTGTGTTATTCCACTTATTCCACAGGGATTTTCCGGAGATTACAATGTTTCATTTATTAACGAACGACACGTCACACATTTTAATGGTTGATAGTTAGATTTAACGTCCGAGAAACAAGTTACCCTCGATAAACAGGCGTTAATCTGGATAAACTTGAAAACGCATCTTTTTCTCTAGGTTTTTTTTAGGGGGGCTTCCGTCCACACAGCGTTTTTCGAAAAAACGCTCTCCCAAGTGGATCGATTTGAAAACGCCATTTTCGCGTCGTAGTGTGGACTGAGAAAACGGAGATAATCAACAACAGTGACGTATTTCAAGTCATGTGACCTGTTCAACTTAAAACAAACAAGATGGTGGACAATGGTTAAAGATTAATGTCGCTTCGGACAACCTTCAGATTGCAGACGGAATGTTCACTCACAGTTGCTATTAGGGAAATGACGTAGGCCAAAGCTTCTTACGTTTTTACGTGTGCGCAGTATAGGGACGTAAGCACTTTCAGACGTTTCGATGTAGGGCAGTTTTTAGAAAACGTTTGAGAACGCCAGTGTAGACGGAGAGCTTTTTATTTAAACGAAAATAAATCCCGATCCATCCGGATTAATGTAGACGTAGCCTACAATCTCCTTTGTCTGTTAAATAAATGTCTCCTAACAACAACCAAAAAAACCCCAAAAAAACACCACATCAATGAGAAGTTTTACTTAGTAAACCAACACGTTTTAAAAATTGGTTTATTATTCGTCTAGGATTATGTGGCGGATTATTATAGGGATTATTAAATCCCTGTGTATGAGCTGTTACTATAGAAACAATAACGTATTACAACGAGCACATGAATACAAACCTATTGTTCATGTTACAGCCGGAACTACTGTCCGAGCCTTGCTGTCATACAAACAAACAATAAATAAATGCACACCTTCTGAACAATCAGATTCGAGCATTCAATCACATGTGGTATAAAATGATTGATGAGTTGAATTCTCAATTCAGAAGATGTCGACAGTTTTAACAACTGCAACATAAATAACAAAAGTTTATTTTAATGAGCTCGTTCGAATACGTTTTCCTTCCTATAGTAACAACTCGTTCACATAATCTAAGCCTAATAACAATTAAAAAAAAAAAAAAAAACGTGTTTAACAAAGGAAAGCGTACAATCGTTGACATTAACTTTTCTGTTACGAGACGTTTATTTAACATGCATGATAGCAGTCTTGCATGTAGTCCACGTTTCCCATTAAAATGGGAGTAACTTTGCGTTAGTGATTATGTTATAGTAGCTATATACAGTTGTTTTTCATCACCAGGAACTCTGAAGCTTGTCGTGTTACTGAGACACTGGAAATCACAAAATCTTCAGCTCGAAGACTTGAGTGTGGAACGTTTCATAACATTGCACTTTATTAAAAAAATTTATAAATGATAAATAAACAAACAAACAAATAAATAAATAAATAAATTTTTTTTAAAAAAGCGTGAAGTGTTGACTCAAACTCAGCAAGTACTCAATTTTAAAATGGGATTATTTCTATATTTGTTTATCTATAAGCAATTTGTCCCCCTTCAGAAACGTACCCAATGTGAACTGACCTTAAGACTAAACAAAAGATAATACCCCAGACCTTCTACACTCATCATCCTGCCGCCCCACACTTGAATATTTATGGCACGTTATTAATAATGAACACGATTCCGCAGGCGCGTAGTCAAAGTCACGTCCGCCTCCTCGTTCTTTCGTTCAGCTTCGGAAAAGGAGTATAATCCAGGATTTTAAGTTTCCATCAGGACGAAATGTAGGACAAAGTTCATACTTAAGAGCATCTAGGAGAAGGCTTAACCTGATGTAGTTAAAGGTTAAGTCTGATCCGACGCATGAGTGCCATGTTGTGGAGGACGGACGGGAGGTCTCCCCTCCCCCGACCTCAGCTGTGCTGTATGCTGCGCGCCAGATTAGCTTCACTCCAAATGTTATGGAAGACAGCAAATCCAAATCCAAGCGCAGCTCAGTTGTGCAGTTATACCAGCGCAAGCCAACCAGCCCTTAATTCAGTCTCCTGTCTGTTGTTTCCGTTTTCTGTCGCAAAGGGATTTGTTAGCGACCGATACATCTAGTACTATTTTTTAAAATCTCGGACATGTTGAGAAGTATGATGAGTAAGGTTTCCATTTTAGGAACATACATCATGGCCGAAATAGTGCAGGCTTACTCATTATATGAGCAAGTGACTGACTGTGCTATATTTATGCTGAATAAACACAAATGCTCAGAATATGAGTGACACACCATGACGTGCCTGAAAATGTAAGCCAAGCAGACGTGTACTCGGTTATGACAAATTGGGGAGAACCTGAATCAGTGGGTTTTCTGTATGACAACTGGTTGTGCGAGAGACTATACACACACTGCTGTGCTCAGACTCTCTGAGCTCAAACCTCCAACCAGGAAAAACTTAAGGAAACTGCTTCGTCAACTCGGAGTTCAGCAAGTGACGTCAAATCGACATGGCTTCTCACAGCAGCACTCCGCACCTCTAAGTCAGTTATATGATAATATCTACAAGGTCTTCCTTCAGATCAATCAACACACTGGTATATTTGCCTGTTAAAGATATTCATATAGGTATACAGATATATACCTTCCCTCCCACACACACAAACACACACACACACACACACTTCGTAGCAAGAATGCATGAAGGTCTGATCTTTTCCACTTCTGTTCCACTCCCAGGAATGTCAAGTCTGCAAACCACTCCGTTATCAGTTTCTCATTCCAGCATTCCTAAGGAAAAGGTTATAGGGATTTCTCTTCGGCTGGCTTTCGAACTTACCGACACTTATCATTAGGACCTGCTTTACTTTAGACATTTTTAAACCCAAAAACACACCTTGTTGCTCTGGCTTTCGAGTCCGGCTGATTGGACTGTCCTTTTCTTCTTTTCTCCTTGGGGTTGGGGGGTTCGAATCCCACCCTACACCCTGTGTGTGTGCAAAGTCTGCATGTTCTCCCCATGCTTTGAGGGCTTCATCTGGGTACTCCAGTTTCCTCCTCCAGTCCAAAGACATTTCCAAATGGTACGTAGCGTGTGAATGTGTGTGCGATTGAACCCTGTGATGGGTTAGCACCCCATTCAGGGTGTCCCCCGCCTTTCCAGGGAGAGGCTCAAAGATCCCCGTGACCCTGTGTAAGATAAGCAGTATGGAAAATGGATGCATGTATGGATGGATGGATGAATGGACCTCTTTCTCTGCATGTCTATTTATATCTTTACTGTATTCTTCTTTGAGCTGCCTCTTTTTAAATACTTTAGATTCTGTACAGCACTTTGCTCAACAAAAGTTATTTTAAATGTCCTATAAATAAAGTTGACTTGACCCGATGGTTCCGACTTCCCACTTCCGAAGTCAAATGCAGCATTAATCCATAACAATGGCATGCACGTCCTTAAAGATGAACAAGGACGTTTATTTAATTGTATAACTTTGTGCACATCCTTTGCTACCTACTCATTCTTTCTTCCTCTGTTTCACTTTTGGTTTCTCCCCCTTGCTTGGTTTCTTCCCTTCTTTTGAAAAGAGAAAAAAATTAAAGAACATGAGATCAAAAATGTATAGTACTTCATTGTTAACATAATTAGTCAAAAGGTTGAATAATCGTGACTAAGAGGATTGGCTATTAATTATTATTTAAGCCAAGTGGATATGAAATCCCATGCAGCCTCAATGAGTTACTAATCCTAAAACAGTAGCACATTTGTCAAAGTCTTCAACATTAAAAAGGTAACTGGACAAATGGGAGGACAGGACAACACCCACATTTACACCTGTCACTTACCCAGCATGCTTCACAATTTGTGTAATGTTTACTCAGGCGTCAGTGAGCCACCACTTTGTTATTGTTTTGTCAGCTGATGAAGGTAAAGTTTGTCAGGCCTGAATCTCGCATTAGAAAAGCAGAACAGCTTTTTGTATTTCTCAGGTTTCCCAGTAGAATCAGTACACTACTTAAAGTCAAAGAACAATACAACGTGTGAAAGCAATTTGCTCCCGAGCTGCAGCATTGAATAACGTGACAGGAAGTAACGCGACAAATAAAAGCATTGGCAAAAAAACATTGTTGCCAGGAGCTGAAACTGAATTCCTTCTCGGTGGTCATTTGATCCACCTCAAAACTGCTGAATTCGTTTTTTGCATACAAGCTAGCAGCTTCAACTAAAACATTTCCACTGAACTGTTCATCCATGTTGAATAAAAGTAAAAAGAAAACAATAATGAATTAATAAAGCAACAATTCATTCAATAAAACACACCGTTTTAGTGTAGAGTAATAGGACATAAGTAGGGTAGGTCATGTACCAATTAACTCCTATATTGGAAAGACTTTGCACACAGAAGACAGAAGAAATCGATTGTGGAATCAATATGGACTCAGCGGACTTCCGTGAATAAGCCGTAGTAAGGATACATGGCAAAACAAAATCCTAAACTGGTCACCATCTTCCCATTGTGTTACACCTCACAACCAGGTTTGCCAAATGACGAAGTTAAAGTTGAGTTGTACGAGAGCCGGATCTTTCTGCCTCAGTAATAAAGAGATCAAATAATAAAACAGAGGTGGTTAAAAATATAAATTGACAGGCAGCAGCTGGCGGAACACACTTTCAGAGATAAGAATAAAGTAACTTATAATAGAACAAATAACCTGGCTTTGTTGAAACGGCTACAACAAAGCGAACAAAACGGGTAAGAAGTGACTAGAGGGTGTAAATTAATAGTATTGACCAAAAAAGGGCACACCATTACACTGTAAAGGCACAGCTTGCAAATATTAATATTTAAAAATGATCTGTATCCCATTCAAGCTCTCAGACATCCCGTGTCTGAATGTTGATTGATCTAAAGGAAAAACTCGTAGATTGTTGTATAACTGATTTAAAAGGTAAGCGGTACCGCTGTGTTTACTGTTCATGCCACGAGCAGCCATGTTGATTCGATGTCACTCCTTAAACTTGGGGTAGGAATTTTGGTTTTTGGGGTTGGGTTTTGGTTTTTCCCAGGCAGAGGTTGGGAATGATGAGTTATGACCTTTAGTGGAATGCGGCATAAATTGCCCTCAGGTGTGAAAGACTGTGTAAATTTGTGTGTGAAGCTGTGATGGACTGGTGTCGCACGCAGGTAGTGTTCCTGTGAATGGCTCTGGATCCAGCAATTAATCACAATTAACCAAAGCTAAAAAGGCATGTCTACTACAACACCAACCACGGCAGTGTCATTTAACGTCCATTTATACACGTCGCAGATGCAGAATCCATACAGATACAACGGCATCAAATCCATACAGATACAACGGAGTCAAATCCATACAGATACAACGGCGTCAAATCCATACAGATACAACGGAGTCAAATCCATACAGATACAACGGAGTCAAATCCATACAGATACAGTCCAGTCAAATCCATACAGATACAGTCCAGTCAAATCCATACAGATACAACAGAGTCAAATCCATACAGATACAACGGAGTCAAATCCATACAGATAGAGTCCAGTCAAATCTATACAGATACAGTCCAATCAAATCCATACAGATACAACGGAGTCAAATCCATACAGATACAATGGAGTCAAATCCATACAGATACAACGGAGTCAAATCCATACAGATACAGTCCAGTCAAATCCATACAGATACAGTCCAGTCAAATCCATACAGATACAGTCCAGTCAAATCCATACAGATACAACAGAGTCAAATCCATACAGATAGAGTCCAGTCAAATCTATACAGATACAGTCCAATCAAATCCATACAGATACAACAGAGTCAAATCCATACAGATTCAGTCCAATCAAATCCATACAGATACAACAGAGTTAAATCCATACAGATACAGTCCAGTCAAATCCATACAGATACATTCGAATCAAATCCATACAGATACAGTCCAATCAAATCCATACAGATACAGTCCAATCAAATCCATACAGATACAGTCCAGTCAAATCCATACAGATACAGTCCAGTCAAATCCATACAGATACAGTCCAGTCAAATCCATACAGATACAGTCCAGTCAAATCCATACAGATACAATGGAGTCCAAGCATAGCCCAGAGGAACTAACTAACAATGGTAAAAGTGTTAAATGTTGAACAAATTCAGACACTGGTAGGATTAGTCTTGCAGTACTTGTACCATATGGTGCAGTCACAGAGTGAGCTACATTATTTCACACGATGCACTATAAAGTGTACAACCATTGCATACTATATCCAGACTAAATACAACAATGCATAGCGAGTTTTTAAATACTTTTACTACATTTGTGTGGTTTCAGGTTGCCAGGTATTATAATAACATTAAAAAAAAGGTTTAAGTAACAGCGAGTTACGTAATTCTTGTCTGAATTCAGCCTGGGGTCTCGCTTTCTGCTGCCACCCCACACAGTGCTCTATATAAAACAGAGAGTGAATAGTAAACAGAGAATGTGTGAGCTATGGCGCAATTTCAGACACATTGTTTCTCTCCTAAATGGGATCCTAAACTCTATAGATGTCGCAGTGCACTCTTCTTGGGCCTCATGAGCACACTGGACATTCAGCACAATACAGCACTAGTTAGTCACAACTAAATCACACGCCCTGATATACACACAAAGATTGACGTGAACGTTATTAATGAGTAACTAACCATGTTCATTTAATCATACTTTGGAAAAAAAATTGCTTCGACACCAACATCCGATACCATGTGATCCAACGTAAGCCTATGTAATACAATATTTAGCATACACGGTCATGATAATAAAACAGATGATACGCAATGACAGCGATCTGGACACTGGATCTGGATCCAAGAAGAGGTACTACAGTATCCTCCGACAATACAACTAACCTGACAAAACATCTTTGATCATTTTAATAATATCGTTAATAGAGAATGTGAGGGCAGCCGACCTGAGCGTGATCATTAATACACGTGATGGGTGCAAACAAACAAAACGAATTAGTGAAGTAAATGTGTAGAGAATCTGTTGAATATGAGAGCCCTTCACTTCAGCGAGCACTGAGCACTGAGTTCCTTCCACCAGGGTCTACACTTTGCTTGAGAAGGTACCGTATGCTTATTTTAATGATCACGCTCAGCGAATCGAGCCAGGCAACAACAACTCAGCTTGAGGAGCAACAACATAAACAGAGCCAAATATATATGTTCCATGATTCCACTGATTGTGCACTCATTTTGATTTTATTTTTTTTTAAAAATCATACTGATGCATCCCCAATGTGAGAACCTTACAAGTAGCTTGCTGTGGAGTGTCAAGGGATACTCTGAAGCAACAAGAAGACACAACCCATCAACACATACACAATATAGATGAAAGTCTACGGACACCTGAGCATTACACCAATACATGGGACTTCTGGGACTGTTGCCGTAAAGCTGGAAGCACACAAATCTCTTTTCACTGGAACTAAGAGGTCCGAACCTGATCTCAACCCCACTGAACACCTTTGGGATGAACGGAAACACCGACTGCACCCCAGACCTCCTCACCTAAGAACATCAATACTTGATCTCACTAATGCTCTTGTAGCTGAATGAACAGAAATCCCCGTAGCAACGCTCCAAAATCTAGTAGAAACCCTTCCCAGAAGAATGAAAGTTATTATAACAGCAAAAGGGGACCAAATCTGGAATGGGATGTTCAACAAGCTCATACATACACACACACACACACACACACACACACATATAGAGGTCGGGGGTTCAAGCCTCAGCACTGCCACTGTTGGACCCTTAAGCAAGCCCCTTAACCCTCTCTGCTCCAGGGGCGCAGCATCATGGCTGACCCTGTGCTCTGACCCAAACTTCCTAACATACTGGGGTATGTGAAGAAAAGAATTTCACTGTGCTGTAATGTATATGTGATTAATAAAGACTCATTATCATTATCATATATGCATGATGATCAGGTGTCCACAACCTTTTGGTTTTATATAGTGTACAGACCCTTGATACTGAGAGACTGATTGAATAACAGAGCATTAGTTCCATCCAGTGCAGGAACTGATGACATCACTGTTTCAGAGAACAGGAAAATGACTTTCATGCTTTTTTTGTTGTTGTTTTCCTTTATAGCAGGACATGCATCTGGTACCATTCCTGGTCCAGTCCGTCCAGCAGTCAAACCCAGGCTGTGTGGCATGTGTGCAGCAGCTCTTACCTGCTGGTATGAGGAGTCCTCTGGCTGGAACTCGCTGCTGATTTGCTCGAAGCGCAGGTTGAAGTGAGGAAGACGGTGCAGCAGGTTAACCCACCAAGGAGGAGAATAATTCACCACGGCGGCCATTTTCGGTTAAACGGAAACCAGATGCAACGTTAAGTAGTTAGATATATCTATATATCTATATATAAAATCAGTCTTTTTTTTTAGCAATGCAAAGGATTTGAATCCAGATGAAACAATGGTTGCAAACTGCACACAGTTGGCACGCGCCAGGTGTTCTCCGGGGTCATTGGTGGAGAAATCCAGATCCTCTTATTGTCCCTTTTTTTCATGCAGTAATAAAGCCGCGTGCGTTTGTTGTCTTTTTAAATGCTATGAGCAGATCATCTTATCAGACCCCACTGGCTCACTTCCTTTACATGCACTAGCTTTCCAGTGTGCAGTTAGCTGTGCTAACCAGACCCGAGCCTCCTTTCTTATTGTTATTACTGTTATAGCGAGATTAAAGCCAGCGTTAATGAAATCAGCAGCGTGACCTCAAAATGCACGCGGAGAAAAAAACAGACACTCTTATTGACAGTCGCGTTAATCATTAGCCAGTTGCCTGAACGTTAGCTAGCGTTAATCACGGACACACACGGGAAGCAATCGGATGTTGTTGTAGTCTGATCCGAGTCCCTGTGTCCTCCCGCATGCCGAATCCGAGTCTGATCCGTCCAGCGCGTGCGGCGTTGTTTTCAGTTTTATTTTGTTTGTTGTTTTGCTTGCGCGCGTGCTATCGCGTGTATGGATCTCTATCGGTCTATCCAAACACCGTTGGTGATGGTCATTTCTCCAGTGTGAACAACCCCCGACTACCGCCGCCGATGCCTGAGCACTGCGGAGTACGTTACCGAGGAGGAACCGGAAAGATCAGCTGCTGTTGTGTATTTGTTGAGTACAGCGACCTCCAGTGGTGGAATATGAAAACAACAACAAGTCAGACATCCATGACGTATTGATACACAATCTGCCGCTAGATGGAGCTGTACACTACTTCTGTCACAAATCCCTAAGATTTTAAGATTCACTAAGTTTGTTTTTAGCATGTGTGCTGGGATACTGGGAACATATAGACTAATCAGCTATTATATTAAACCCATTGACAGGTGACGGGAATATCATTGATTATCTCGATACAGTGGAACTTGTCAGGGGGTGGGATATATTTATTAGGCAGCAAGTGAACAGTCAGTTCCTGACGTTGATGTGTTGGAAGCAGGAAAAATGGGCAAGCATAAGGATCTGAGCTTCTTTGACAAGGGCCAAATTGTGATGGTTAGACGACTGGGTCAGAACATCTTCAAAATGGCAGGTCTTGTGGGGTGTTCCCGGTATACAGTGATTAGTACCTACCAAAAGTGGTCCACGGAAGGACAAAAGGTGAACCAGCGACTGGGTCATGGCCACCCAAGACTCACTGATGCGCGTGGGGAGCGAAGTATAGCTCGTCTGGTCCGATCCAACAGAAGAACTACTGTAGCACAAATTGCTGAAAAAGTTAATGCTGCCTCTGATAGAAAGGTGTCAGAACACACAGAGCACCAGGATGTACTATGAGAAGAAGGCAAGGTGTTGACTCCAAATTCCCCAGATCTCAATCCGATCGAGCATCTGTGGGATGTGCTGGACAAACAAGTCCAATCCATGAAGGCCCCACCTCACAACTTACTGGACTTTAAGGATCTGCTGCTAACGTCTTGGTGCCAGATACCACAGCACTCCTTCAGAGGTCTTGTAGAGTCCATGCCTTGACAGCTGTTTGGGTGGCACAAAGGGGACCTACACAATATTAGGCTTGTGGTTTTAATGTTATGATCAGTGTACAGGCCAGTGTGAACCAGAACTGTGGTTGGATGGCATGAATTGTTATGTAAGGAGCACTTTAAGAAGAAGAAGAGAAGGACCACAGTGAAATTCTTTTCTTCACATATCCTAGGTTGTTAGGAAATTGGGATCAGAGTGTAGGGTCAACCATGACACTTCACTTCACCTATGGATATTGTCAGCTTGGCAGTGTTGGGACTTGAACTCCAAACCTTCTGATCAGTACCCAAAGCTTTACCCACTGAGCCACAAATGATGAAATCTAGGCTTGAAGGGAAAAGGCCAACCTCTATCAATCCTTCCAGTATTTTGCAATCACAGAAATGAACGCGAAATCAAGCGAACCCTGCAATATTCATGGAAGCTTGCAAATTTTCAAAATTACCACAGATTTTCCACAGATTTGGGCCGAAACGCATCACGTGACATCATCACAACATGCATTCAGTCAAAACCCTCTTCGATTCACGTGCGTCGAACACGAGTACAGTTAAAAGGTCTCATTTACCAACAAACATCGCAGTGAAAGACCGTGCACAACCATTTCGCCAATTCAAGTCGTTTTCGGAAGAAAAACACACAAAAAAAAACAGTATGTTGAGTACTTTGTTCTGAACCATGCAGTCTAACTTTTCGATCACAGCTCTCTCTAACGGGAAACAAACATCTTAGATCAAATTAACAACCATGTTGGGGACTGATAATAATGAAGCCCGGAGTTCTTGGGAGCCAATGGCAGAACTGAATTTTGTATCGCTTCAACCTTGTTATCAAATCCCACTGATATGATGCATTCGGCGTGGGGATAGGGGTTTGCTCAGGCACCTGCGTTGGACCTGTGGGTATGACTCTCCCCACCTATGGCTCATGCAAAGGTGGCAGAACCTTTATGGTCATTGCAAAGAGAAACCAGCTTTTGGCAATCTAAAAGTGCTGCATGGTCGGTCTGTTTAACCATGCTGCTTTTGTTATTCTGAAAACTGCTTCTGGATTCTTGTGTCTGGACTGGACTGAAGATTGTTGGTGGCAGGTTCAAAGAGTAACTCACACGGCACACAGGACAGATTTCACAAGGTTTAAACATTATAAGTGAAGATATTGTACCAAGTTCAAAATGCAGGGGTGCCAATAATTCTGAGAAATGTGGTTTTATTTAATTGGTGTAAAATGTTATTATTTTGTCTCCTGGGAAACATGTAAATATCTTATGTAGATTCTGAAGGGCAGTACTAAATGAAAAAAACAAAACATCTTTAAACAACATAATAACAGTTTACACCGATCATCCTGTTCAAAAGTTTACACCCCCCTTGGCTCTTAATGTATCGTGTTGCTTTCTTGAGCATCGGTGAATGTTTGCACCTTTTGTAATAGTTGTGTATGAGTCCCTCAATTGTCCTAAATATGAAATATCTCAAAATAATATGTTGGAAAGGGGTCAAATATGCAGAAACTGACCAGAAGAAAAGTAAAGAATGTGCAGGACCTGGAGGATTTTTCTGAAGAACAGTGGGCAGTTTAACTGCTCAGCACAAACAAGGGACTCATGAACAACTCTCACAAAACATAAAAACATCATGTCGTTGATCATCCAGGTAACGACACACAGGTTTAATAATCAAAGGTATGTAAACTTTTGAACTGGTTCATTTGTGTAAATTCAGTTATTATTGCATCTTTTGGACTAGATGTAAACATCTGTTATGTGAAATAGATTATTCAGGGCAGGACTAAATAAAAAAACAAAATGCAATTTTAATGATCAATCTTATTTTAAAAAAATTATTAACATTTGGCAAGACATATGCAAATTTATGAGCACAACTTTAGCTGTCAAATAGCAACATTTTTTAGATAGTTCACTCAAAAGAGGTAATTCATATTTCAACGGAATTTAAAATGCATGACTTTGCAAACTAGGACTTTATGAAACCACCACTGGGAATCAGGTACAGTATGTTACTGCTTGTGTGTAGCAAAAGCCTTCATGCACACTGACACATGGATATAGGGGGTTCAGAGAGAGTGGAGTTTAGATGGTGGCTTTGGGACTAAAAGTTGGGAAAGGATGCTTTCAGTTGATTAACCCTCCTATTATGTTGGGGGGGGGGGGGGGAGTTTACATCCATTATGTTATGGGTCAAAATGACTTCCACAGTGTAAATACACACAAAAAACAGCAATGAACCGCTTAAAACAGTAAACCTTTATTATGGCCTGTCCGAGAAAAGCCATAAGAAGAAACATTTTAAATAAGTTCATGACCCTAAATGAGGAAAGTAAAAAAAAAAAATCAAAGAGGATAAGAGAGATTAACTGGTATTTCAGACATCTCAAATGTGGAAATGGGTCCAAGACGTATAAAACAAAAGGAGGGTTAAGTCTGGCAACTGAAAAATCCAGTTTAGTCTGATCAAAACAGGCTGAGCTAGTCAAACTGGAAAATCATCTTTGGTAGCTGATAAAAATTGTAAGTTTCTGAATTATTGCTAATAATGGTACATCATAGGTCTATTTAAGAAAACAACAGCAGTAATGGAATTAAAAAATCAAACATTTATTGATCAATTTAGTCATGTATTAAGAAATCTGGAAAATAATATACCAGTTGGCAAAGATGGTCTTCCAGCTTGACCAGCTCGGCCTGTATTTTGGCTGATCAGCCCAAGCTGGATTCTTCAGCAGGCAAAAGTTAGCATGGTCACCAAAATCACTTAACGTGGCTTTACTAGGCGTACTTTCACGTGGCTACGCACTGGTACATGACATATTGTCAATTTTCATTTGAAAATATGATCAAATTTTAGCTACATCATTTGGCACTATTATTTAGCAATATTAGTGTTATTAGAGCCAATATTTTTTTTCTTGTCATAGCAATTTCCATCATTTACCTTGAACACTGTTAAATTAAAACCATTTGTTGTTCTTCCTGGAGGTTTGGTGGCACAGTAGATAGCAGTGGCATCTCACAGCTCTAGGGTCCCTGGTGTGATCCTGAGCTGAGGCAGGTGTCTGTGTGGAATTGTTTTGCATGTTCTCTTTGTAGGTTTCCTCCCACCACCAAAAAAACATGCCAGTAGATGAATTGGCTATGCTAAATTGCCCATAGCTGTCAATGTGTGTATACAGTATGGTGCCCTGTGAGAGACTGTTGTTCCATACAGGATGTACATACTGTATATTCCTTGTGCCTTACACCCATCATTCCTGGGATAGACTATAAATCAAGCAGCTATAGAACATGAAGCAATGAATGAATGCATATTGTTCCTCCTAAAAGGTCTTGCATGTTGACAATTAGTGAAGCGAAGTAACAGACCAAGAAATAAGCACACTTTTTGAAAATATTGCCCTTGTTGGAAAAGACTAACAGCACACAGGAGAAAATGTATTCGATAAAATGTCACAGTAGCACTTTATTACGAACGATCAAACTACACTATACAGCCAAAAGTTTGTGGTCACCTCCCCATCACACCCATATGTGCTTTTTGAACAGCCCATTCCAGATCTAGTCCGTCTTCGCTGTTATAATGCGCTCCACTCATCGGGGAAGGCTTTCTGCTTAATTTTGGGGCGTGGCTGTGGGGGATTTGTGTTCAATCAGCTACAAGAGCGTTCATCAGATCAGGCACTGATGTTAGGTGAGGAGATCCAGGGTGCAGTCAGTGTTCCAGTGCATCCCAAAGGTGTTCAGTGGGGTTAAGTGCAGGACAATCGAGTTCTTCCACTCCAACCTTCTCAAACCACGTCTTCATGGAGTTCGCCTTGTGCACAGGGGCATCGTCATGCTGGAACAGGTTTGCACCTCTTAGTTCCAGTGAAGAAAAATTGTCATTTTACAGCATACAATGACATTGTATACAATTCTGTGCGTCAAACTTTGTGGCAACAGTTCGAGGATGTTGTGTGTGATGGTCGGGTGTCCACATACTTTTAGCTGTAATGTAATTATGTGTGATCATCTCTGTAGGCAGACCTCCAGGAGGCGGTTTTGTGCTTGTTCTGCAGATGTGAGACAGACAGTAAATGACTCGAATGGAGACCGACCCATGACGAAGTGAGCTCTGTTTTGCTTCTAGGCTCTCTCAGACTCCGCCCACTCATACAGTCACGCTCCTTGGCAGTAGGAAATGACTTTCTGTTTTTTTCTCCCCCTCTAGATTTTCCTTAGGAAATCACATGGAGGTGCAGATGTGCTCACATGACAGTGTGAGAGATGGAAGGAGAGCTCAATGAAGGTAAATTCGGGTCACTTTGGTCTTCTGGTGAGCGATCTAGATGCATTTGGGTTGTGTTTTGGTCGCGTGCAAGACAGCTATAGTTCAGTTTGTCTGATAAGGCGTCATTCTGCTGGTAAAAGATAACTTGTGTGAATTTCGCGAACACTGGTGGAAAACCGTATAGACTCGGAACGTGTTTATTTAACGTAGCGGAAGTTAGACGCAACGTTTTCTTTGCAAACACGACCAGGTGCTTCATGAGCGCGAGCGGTGCATGCTGCACGCGCGAGAGGAGCCGTGGCACTTTGTGGCCGCGCGAGCCAAGATCGCGCGCCTGTTGTGTAACCGGGCAGCTGAAAAGGACATAAAGAGAACAACTTACATATTGTACTCGTGCACGAAAATTTTTTTCAAATAAAATAATTTAGAAAATGATGAACATCTTTGTGGAAGTTCCAGTACAAACCAGGTGGAGTGTAATGCTTAAATTAAATAAGTAAAAGAAAAATAATAATTCTTGTGGATGCTGGTAGGAATCTCAAGCTTAGCAGATGTTGGAGTTATTTTCCTGCCAAAAGTAACTGTGCATGAACAACACTATGAAATCTTAACTATACAGATATACAGAGATACAGAAAATCACCTATCCCATCACTAATAAGAATATGAAATGCAGTTATAGCCTGCTTTTATTTCTCCTTCTTCTTATTATTATATTATGACATATTTTTACAAAAATGATCTTGTTTTCATTATTTTGCATTCTTTAATGGATATGTAAATGCGCACGTGATTTAGTTTGATTCAAACTGCCATGTGAGTGCCAGGTGAATACTGGGTAGGACCTGCCTTTGCTCTCAATTCGTCATGGCATGGATTCCACATGTTGGAAACATTCCTTTGAGATTCTGGTCCATGTTGACATGATGGTAGATTTTTATCAGCTGCGCTTTCACGCTGCGAATCTCCCGTTCTACTACATCCCATATGTATTCTGTTGGATTCAGATCCGGTGACTGGGAAGGCCACTGAAGAACATTGAACTCATTGTGATGTTCATGAATGTAGTTTGAGACGACTTTTTGCTCTGTGACGTGGTGCATGATGATGCTGGAAGTGGCCGGGTAAATTGCGGCCATGAAGGGATGCGCATGAGCAGCAACAATACTCAAATAGTCTGTGGCATTCAAGAGATGATTGATTGGTATTAACGGGTCCAAAGTGTGCCAAGAAGACATTCCCCACACCGTTACACCACCTCCACCAGCATGGACTGTTGACAGGCATGGTGGGTCTATGGATTCATGCTGTAGGTGCCAAATTCTGACCCTACCATCTGTGTGCCTCAGGAGAAATCTAGCTTCATCAGACCAGTCTTCAACTGTCCAGTTTGGGTGACTCTGTGCCCACTGTAGCCTCAGCTTTCAGTGGAACCCGACGTGGTCTTCTGCTGCCGTTTCTGCTCACCACAATTGTACAGAGCGGTTATATGATTTACTGTAGCCCTTCTGAAAGCTTGAAGCAGTCTGGCCATCTCTCTTCAACATGGCATTTTAGAAATACACCAACCAGCCTGTCTAGCACCAACAGTCATGCCACAGTCAAAATCACGGAGATTACATTTTTCCCCATTCTGATGGTTGCTGTGAACATTACCGGCATTATTTATGCATTGCACAGCTGCCACATGATTGGCTGATTAAATAATTGCATGAATGAGTAGGTGTACAGTTCCAGTTCATCCCAAAGGTGTTCAGTGGGGGTTGAGGTTCTGTGTTGGATACTCAAGTTCATACACTCAAGTGGATACATGCAACTCGCCATGTGCACAGGGGTACTGCCATACTGGAACAGGTTTGGGATGGTCCCCTTAGTTCCACTGAAGGGAAATTGTAATGCTACAGCACTTCCAAGTTTGTGGCAACAGTTTGGGGAAGAACCACATATGGGCGTAATGGTCAGGTGTCCACATAATTATAGTGTAGCTGACAGGGTGTTTTTATGACTTTGCTAGTTGTCCTGACCCTGCTTTTCATTCTGTAAAAGTCTATGCATTTTAAATATGGTAACCCATAAAGTGAAACAACCTATACAATCTGAATGTGTAAATAATGATTCACAAAAGTCACGAGAAGCGTCCACGCCTAATATGTGTTAAGTAGTTCGAGAATGACTAGTTCCAAAATTCATTAAGTTGAAATTTTAATATTGGGTTCACAAGTACTTAAGACAGGAAATTTAGTTCATGAAACCTGCTAAAATATTCAGCTTGGTCTGGCCAGCTAATAGCAACCAAAGCACAGCACAAAGCAAAATGGTAGACCATCTTTGCCAGCTGATACATTTTTACAGATTTCTTATGTCTTGTCTAAACTGATCAATAAATGTTTGAGTCTTTCTAATTGCCTTACTGTTGTTATTTTCTTAAAAATATAATTTTTTATTTTTCTGGTCAGATGAAGCTGAATTTTCACTAAGATAAAAGGAAAGGTTTGATGTCAGAGGTTTGATGAAAGTCAAACCATATGGGTATTTGCACAATTTGGAATAAATATTGAGCTTATTGTCGGTCTTAAATGTAGAAGAGCTTTTAGCTGACCAGTACTACTGTAATTTTCAATTTCACAGGCTTGCTACAGTAACCTTACTCCATGTTTACATTTAAAATTTGCAATAATGAATGTGAAACTCTTTTTGGCTTGGAGGTAAATATATAATATCTATTCACATATACACCGATTTCATAAAAACCACCTGCCTAACATTGTGTAGGTCCCACTTGTGCCGCCAAAACAGCTCGGACCCGTCGAGGCATGGACTCCACAAGACCTCTGAAGGTGTGCTGTGGTATCTGGCACCGAGACGTTAGCAGCAGATCCTTTAAGTCCAGTAAGTTGCGAGGTGGGGCCTCCATGGATCGGACTTGTTTGTCCAGCACGTCCCACAGATGCTCGATCGGATTGAGATCTGGGAAATTTGGAGGCCAAGTCAACACCTTGAACTCTCTGTCACGTTCCTCAAACCACTGACCCAGTCGTTTCGTCATCACAATTTGGCCTTTTCAAAGTCGCTCAGGTCTTTATGATTGCCCATTTTTCCTGCTTCCAACACATCAACTTTGAGAACCGACTGTTCACTTGCTGCCTAATAAATATATCCATAATATCCCACCCCTTGACAGGTGCCACTGTAACGAGATAATCAGTGTTATTCACTTCACCTGTCAGTGGTTTTAATGTTATTACTGATTGGTGTATTTACTCATTAAGACCTTTCAATCTTTATCTCCCCCCTCATCTACAGGATCCGTCCCTCTGTACTATAGGGAAGTGCATCAAGCTGTCAGTAATCGGACGGATGAACGGGTGTCAATTGATGTGTTCCAAAGACTCCTCGACAGGACTGATCTCTCCATCACTGTACAGAACCAGGTTGGCTATACACCTCAGCAAGACTGCTAATGTTCTTAGACCTTGCATTAAAACCGGTTCTACGTTTCTAGAGCGTTCTGGGTACACATCTTCATGTTGTGGGTTCTGTGAGCCATAAATGTTATTACAGAAAGCTGCATGTGCACTTTGTTTTTATTCCAGATAACAGAGCATGTAGATAACAGAGATGGTTTTCTAAGTAAGGTGTCTCTCTATAAAGCCCTGGCACTGATTGCCCTTGCTCAACAAGGCAAGCAGCCGAGCCCCAAACTCTTGGAGAACTGCATACAAGGTAAGCACATTTTATCTCA
This sequence comes from Ictalurus furcatus, assembly GCF_023375685.1. Taxonomy (NCBI): domain Eukaryota; kingdom Metazoa; phylum Chordata; class Actinopteri; order Siluriformes; family Ictaluridae; genus Ictalurus; species Ictalurus furcatus. The sequence continues at coordinate 11,298,796 of NC_071278.1, forward strand.
GCAATAGACATCCAGATGCCATTAAAAGGACAGTAGTCCAATCACCTGCCAGAACACTCCATATGACATGTCATGTGGCTACCTAGCTTCTTATTAACCTTCTAGCAGCCGAGTTTCTGCTAGTCAGCACTCTGCCATGAGTTAGATTTCTAACTAATTTCCAGAAAGTCATATAAATAGAGTTTTATCTGGACTTCCCTCCATTCCACCCCCGAAAACAAAAATAACCATGTCAGCACTTTCTGTGCATTTTGCTTCCCTGTGTGTTCTCATGCCTTCCTGTTGAATTCTGTGTAACTATTTTATTCGGTGTGAATTTGACACTTGGATGCTCCCCTATTGAATGCTATTCATAGTTATTGCTTTTTCTGTGATCGCTGTCAGAAAAAGGTTGTCTTCCTTTTGGTTTTAAAGACAGGAATTGTTTTGAATGCTGTGGCTTTTTTTTTTCTTCTTCCCAGCGACCTCAAGTTAAAGCTCCTTTTAGAAAAATTGTGGCATGTTGCTGGAATGGTGTTATTTCAGGTGCTGCCCCTGTGGTAGTTCTGCTGCATGAAGCGAAGCTGATGTCTCGTGTTTCTTGCACTCTCATGAGTACATCTCCCACACGCTAAATGTTTAACACCAGGTCTTGTCGTCGAGCTACGTTCACGAATTGCTGCTGACGCTGCTAAAGCGCACACTTAGGGGCAGTGGTGGCTTGGCGGTTAAGGCTCTGGGTTATTGATCGGAAGGTCAGGGGTTCAAGCCCCAGCACTGCCAAGCTGCTATTGTTGGGCCCTTGAGCAAGGCCCTTGAGCCCTTAACCCTCTCTGCTCCAGGGGCGCTGTATCATGACTGACCCTGCACTCTGACCCCAACTTCCTGACATGCTGGGGTATGCGAACAAAAGAATTTCACTGTGCTATAATGTATATGTGATCAATAATAAAGACTCAGACAATTACAATGCTTACTACACAGTGCCCCCACCCTGATTTCTTCTGTTTTGGTGTATATCTCATACTGAACAGTTTTAGATCTTCAAACAAATACAACACAAAACCAATTCAACCAGAGTAAACACACAATACTTTTTTTTTTCATGGAAGCAAAAACAGTGATCCAACACCTATCGTCCTTGTGAAAAAATAATTGCCCCCTTAAACTTAAAATCCAGTTGCGCCACCTTTAGCAGCAATAACTGCAACCAAATACTTCTGATAACTGGAGATCAGTCTTTCACAGCACTGTGGTGGAATTATGGCCCACTCTTCTTTACAGAATTGCTTTAGTTCAGCCACACTGGAGGGTTTTCGAGCATGAACTGCACGTTTAAGGTCCTGCCACAGCATCTCAATTGGTTCAAGTCAGGACTTTGACTAGGCCACTCCAAAACTTTACATTTGCTTTTTTTGAGCCATTCAGAGGTGGACTCACTCCTACGCTTTAGATCATTGTCTTTCTGCATAACCCAGTTGCGTTTGAGTTTCAATTTATGGACTGAAGCCCGGACATTCTCCTTTAGTATTTTCTGGTAAAGAGCAGAATTCATATTTCCCTCAATTATTGCAAGTTGCCCAGGCTCTGAAGCAGCAAAGCATCCCCACACCATCACACTCCCACCACCATGCTTCACCGTACGTATGATCTTGTTTTTGTGGAATTCTGTGTTTGGTTTATGCCAGATGTAACAGGACCTCTGTCTTCCAAACACTTCCACTTTCGACTCATCAATCCACAGAACGTTCTCCCAAAAGGTTTGAAGATCATCAAGGTGTGTTTTAGCAAAATTCAGACGAGTCTTAATGTTCTTCTGGGTTAGCAGTGGTTTTCACCTCGCCATTCTTCCATGGATGCCATTTTTGCCCAGTGTCTTTCTGATAGTGGAGTCATGAACAGTGTCCTTTATTAATGCAAACGATGCCTGTAGTTCCTTTGATGGTGTCGGCTCTTTTGTGATTTCTAGGATGAGTCGTCACTGTGCTCTTGAAGGAATTTTGGAAGGTCGGCCATTTCTTGCGAAGGTTCAGTACTGTGCCAAGTTTTTCCATTTGGAGATAATGGATCTCACTGTGGTTCTTTGGAGTCACACAGGCCCAGTTGGTATTGGATAACGTTTTTGCTTCAATAAATAACATTATCATTTAGAAACTGTATTTTGCGTTTACTCTGGTTGCCTTTGTTTTATCTTAGATTTTGTTTTAATTTCTGAAGTAATTTAGTTTCACATATACAGATATATAGGAGAAATCAGGATGGGGCCAAATACTTTTACACAGCACTGTAACATGTGATGGGTGTAATTGAGGGGTATGGCTGAAGAGAGCTGAAGTAGCATTTTGTTTGAGTTACAAAAGTATGCTTGTTAAATAGCCTGTAAATTAAGACTGAATGTGAAGTGTGCATGCTAAGTTTGTGCACGGCTGTTTGCTCCGTCTGGAATAATTCAGCGAGCGTCAGTCTCGTATGTAGCCGTTAGGTGACCGGTGGCAATCTTGCACATACTCAAGTCTACATTTATGATACTTTAGTACAAATAAAAACACCTGGTTCAGGAATTTTCAAGTTAACATTTGCACGAATGTGCATGCATACAACATACACGGCTATGGATATTATTCCCTCATATTTATTGGTGCATAAAGGCACTTTCGATGTTTTCACCTTCTTTCATTATTATTTTAGATTTATTTTAGATTAGTCCCTCTCTACTGACCTTGTGACAGGTCGGATGGGCAGAGATTATTAGGACGTATACCACAACACCTTTGAATTCTCAGATCTGATCAGCTCTGATGGTAGTGCAGGCTGTAATTACTGTATATTAATGCATGCATTGTAATATGTTATGCTTCTGTAAGGAAACATTTACTTATTACACGTTTATAGAAGGAGTCTCACGTGTCAGCTCTTTGGCTAATTCTTAGTGGCTATCACGCTAACACAACAAGCTGCGTTTGTTTTGTCTTATTAACTTCGAGTGAGTGAAAAAAAAAGAGTCTGGTGAGGTGTCAGGCTTTTTGAAGACACATGACAAGCCTAACCTGATGCTTGTAAATGACCAAAGGTACTTTTCTTATCTTGTCTTCACTTTTTCAAAGCCAGTGTCTTTCTGATTGACTACAGTACTGTAAGTGAATGTGACCTTTATCACTACTTACTATTCTTTCCAGACACTCACACTTTGTTCGCTCCTCTTGACCAGATACATAGAGAATGTTCAGGGGTAAAAAAAATTGAAGACCTTTTTTTTTTTTTTTTTTTTTTTTTAAACAGAATTCCCTAAACCCCAGCTGGGAGACCCAAAGGAAATGCAGGCCCTGAGAATACAGCCAGCTCAGGAGAACCCTCTTCTCATGTCTCTGTCCCTGGCCAACCTGCTGGGCAAGGACACCATAAAGGTGGAGCTCATCCCTGAGAAGAAAGGCCTGTTCCTGAAACATGTGGAGTATCAGGTCACCAGTGAGGTAAGAGGAAAGTAGACCTATTGAGTAGTACGTTTACACAATAAGAGTTTTTACAGTTAGTTACTTTCATAAATACATGCGATTTAAATAAATGGATATTGTAGGGAAAGGTGTCTGAAAGAGACAGAATTTTTCAATCACATCCCAAACATGGTCCTTTGATAGACAAGTTGATCATTGTTGCTGGTTGATTGACAGCAAAGAGCACCTATTATGGTTATGAAATGTGCCTAATTTTGTTTTAAAGGTCTCATACAATAGATTTACATGCATCCAAGGTCAAAAAACACTTTAACGTGCTCATAATTTAAACTGCAGCATTACATTTTCCCCCTAGTGTCACAAACGACTCATTAAATGATCCGTTCTAAAGGATTCATTCTAAACTCCTCCTTTCAGAGAGCATACTCTGCTCTGATTGGTCAGATGCCCCAGTCTGTTGTGATTGGTCCACCGCTGTCAGCGAGCAGAGGCGGGTTTTTTTGTTACAAACCTACGTAGGTTAGTACAGGAAGTAAGTCTGGAATTACTAACGACTCATTTCAGCTGTTCAGAATCGGTTCCTTCTTTTGGGAGTCAATAACTCTCAATGATTTTTGAAACTTTGCAGACTTTTTACATTCACAAACAGCTATATGATACACTACATGAAAGGTAATATTTGAAAAACCATAATAGGTGCACTTTAACATATACGAGTGGCTGGGATAACATAGTACATGTTACAGATAAATGAAAAACGAATATTTCTTTTGTGAAAAAAAAGCAAGTGTAGTGGCAATAACACAAGTTAAACTATAACCAGTAACATAGCACTAGCACTTATTTACCTAGGGAATGTTCACTAAATTCCTCATGGTTATAAATAATGTATTTTGAATGAAATGTGATTTTTTTTTTTTCACAGAACCTTAGCTAGAAATGTCATGGAAAAAATCTATTCAGGGACGTGACGGCTACAGAGTACCACAGATTTTAGCATGTAATATAGACTGAGACATACTCGCACACAATCTCCACAAAAAGAAAAAGAAAAAAGAGTGCAGGCAGCCAGTGATCTCAAGCGGCCTGTCGGATTTCACGGATTTCAGCCTTGTATGCCAGTCACACTTTGCTAATGAGAGTCAGGTGTGCAGGAGTCAGTGGCTGTCACGTGTGTAGAATACCAAGAGAACCAACATCTCGGAAGACTCATTTTTAGAGCCGTTTTTGAATTTGTTCCCTACTTCCTATATACCGTATTGTCTGTGAGTCAGCCATTTTGTAATGTTGTGCAAATTCTTAGAGGACAATCACAAATCCAAATGATATAGAGGAGCTCGAAAAGCCAAAAGCTCGAACAGCGCTGCTCCACTGCTCTGCTCCTTAATGCAAGCCAAATCTCCACACTGTATATCTCAGGAGGTCCCACCCCATATCCCAACCAATGTGTATCTCCTATTTCAATTTGTGGATTTATCTGAAAATAGAGGGTTAAATTATTAAAAATTAGTGGTTAGTGGTGAGGAAACAAGATAAACTTGAGTGTTTGGGCTATAGAGAAAGAAGTCTTCCATGTCAGTCACATTGGGTCCTTCTGGGAAAATAAGACAGACTTGGCCATGTTTATTGATGAAAGCAGACTCTCTTGTGAATACTACCAGGCTGGCTGACTCAGTATAGCTTAATAAATCATTTGGAGACTTACAAGCACACACAGCACAACAATCTGAATCAGGCTCTGACTCTTGTGTTTACATTAAAATTATTTAGAAACTAAATTAAGATATGTATTTTTCAAACACCCAAATCCATAACATTAGATTTTAATAGCATTAGTTTAACTAGCTTCACGGCTAAAATACAGTGTATTTCTTCCTAATAAACAGTGGGGAAAAAATGATACTACTAATTAAAATTAGGGCTGCAACTGTTCATTCTATATTATTTTCACAATCGATTAATCGTCTGATTTTTGTTTTTCAAAATTAAAAAATAATTTTTTAAATAATAATTTGATTAATCTTTTAATCGGATCTTTAAAAAAAATAAATCAATACCATTTATTCGTTTATTTAAACTAAAATCCACAAACTGTGTTACAAACAAAGTGAGACATTAACTTTACATTAGAACAACTGTTCGTCCAATTTATACACACACACACACACACATATATATATATGTATGTGTCATATATATATATATATATATATATATATATATATATATATATATATATATATATATATATATATATAGTGCCCTCCACTAATATTGGCACCTGTGCCAATATGAGCAAAGAATGCTGTGAAAAATTGTCTTTATTTATTAACCTTTTGATTTTTTGTTTAAAAAAATCACATAAATATATGATAAATATAAATATATATAAGGAAAACCATAAGGTGCAGTGATAGTGAGGACTGTGTGTGTATATATATATATATATATATATATATATATATATATATATATATATATATATATATATTAAGCAACTTATTAAGCCCCTTGCACATAGTCGAGCATTTTGGATATAAATATAAGTTTGTGCTCGTGCATCACTGTCCTGCTTCTGTGCTACACAAGCCCCACTTTGTAAAGTTTATAAGTTACAGTTGTCTTCACTGCATTTAATATAAAAATGCTCCAATGCCAGCAAATGTGTGTTTGACATCATGTTCCACGATGAGTAAATGGTTTAGACCGTGGCATGTTTGTTGGTGCCAGACAGGCTGGTTAGAATATTTCCTGGGATTTTCACACTCAGTATTGTTTAGAATTTAAGCAGAATGGTGAGAAAACAAAAAAACATCAACACGAGAGGCATATCTGAAGGAAGAAATGCCTGGTTTGAACTGATTGGAAGGCTATGGTAACTCTTTACAACCGTGGTGAGCAGAAAAGCATCTGAGAATGTTCAACATGCCAAACCTTGAGGTGGATGGGCTACAACAGAACAAGACCACACTGGGTTCTACTCCAGTCAGCCAAGAACAGGAATCTGATGCTATATTGGGCACAGACTCAATGAAACTGGAAAGGTGAAGACTGGAAAAACATCTCCTGATCCGAGTCAGAATTTGCTGTTAACAGCATGAATCCGTTGACCCAACTTTCCTTGTGTCAACAGAAGGGCTGGTGGTGGATGTGGTGTAATGCTGTGCGAGACGTTTTCTTGGCACATATCGAGTCACTTAATACCAACCAAATATCATTTGAATGCCACAGCCTGTTTAAGTATTGTCGCCAACCATGTGAATCCCTTTATGGCCACAGTTTCCCCATTGTCTACAACTTCCAGCATGATCATAAGACAGGTCACAAAGCACAAATTGGTTTAAACTGGTTCTGTAAACATGACAATGAGTTCAGTGTACTTCAGTGGCCTTCCCAGTCACCAGATCTGAATCTAATAGAACACCTTTGGTATGTAGTAGAATGGGAGATTCGCATCATGAATGTGCAGCTCACAAATCTACACCAAGCGATGCAATCATGTCAATCAGAATCTCAAAGGAATGTTTCCTTGTGGAAACCTTGTGGAATCCATGCCATGAAGAAATAAGGCTGTTCTGAGAGCAAAGTTGGTCCTTTGCAAATTCTATCCTCTCCAGTTTGCTTCTCTTATTGTATAGATAGCAAGCACACCCGCTTAGCATTTTGCCTTCATCTAAGACTGAATGCTTCATAGGGCTGGAGGGTGACACTCCTGTAAATCTAGAATAGATGTCTATTGACAGGTTTAACATTCTGTGCAGGCACAAACTTACCAGGATTTACTTTTTTTTTCAGCGCTTCAAAATTTCCGTCTATCGGCGTTACAGCGACTTTGATGTCTTCCATGAGCTTTTGCTCCAGAGGTATGCCTACAGAATGGTGCCTTCCCTGCCACCCAAAAGAGTGCTTAAAGGAGGTATGATGTTATGCCATTTATTATATGCTATAAAAAGCCAAAAGCTTGTAATGAAGCCTGTAAATCAAAGTGTAATACAATGTAATCATGGGTGTCGCCTGTGGTTTGGTTGGTTTGACACACAGAGTCGTGCTTCTGCCAGCACACAATCAGCAGATAGCAATTTTGCACTTTGTATTTGGCTATGGCTTAGTCATATTTGGGGTCATTTATTCAGATTTACCTTAATTAACCTTATTTCTCCTCCTCTGTTCACTACAGTATTGAACTCAATGTCAGAGAAAGAGTTCATCGAAGGACGGCGGCGTGCTTTGGGCAGATTTTTGAACCTTGTAGCAAGACATCCCTTTTTCTCGGAGGACGAGCTTGTTAAAATATTTCTTACATTCAGTGGCTCGGTGGGAACCTTTTTTTCACTTTTCTTTCAAGTGATACTAAAGTATTGCTACGCTATTGTTGTTTGTATATGTATGTACAGTATATACGTGTAGAACTATTAGAGTAGTTTTGTACGGTTTTGGTATTCCTGGGACATTGGATTTGAAGTGATCATTGGCAAAAATGATGCCATAGTGAATGTTTTCATGGGCCATATTTTGGCAAATCTATTTAGCCAACTAGTAAGAACAAAAAGACTTGTATCTAGGGCTGCAACTAATGATTATTTTCATAATCAATTAGTTGGCCAGATATATATTTTTTGATTAATCGATTAATTGGATTGGCGGTGGCAAACTTTCAGTACCATTTTTTCGTTTATTTAAAATAAAATCCACAAACTGAGTGTTACAAATAGAAACTTCAGACTAAAACCTTACACAACTGTTTGCCCAATTATATAAGACTGAACAGAACCCAGTACACACAGAATATATATTATTCATTATGGACTGTTGTTTAATTCAGTGCTTTTTGTGCATCCATAAAAAATAATGCATAAATACTAATATATAAAATAAACTAAGTATATAACTAAGTATATAAACAGTAAACTGATGAAAGTCATCGTTGGTGACTCTGGGTATTAGGCTAAAGCTAGCGGCTTCACATTATGGGCGTATGACGTCATGCGACGTTGACTAGGAAGCAGCTTATACTTCCGGTTAGTAAAAAAAACCCGCTAGTGTCGCATTTGAGATGATATTACCTTTCTAAAATTCACACACTAGATGGTAGAGTACATAGTGCATAGTGTAAGTGTATAGTACTTCATTTGGGACACAACTTTAGTATTTACTCTCCGAAACGTGTTTTTGGGACAGAAGTAAAGTAATGAGTAAATGTACTGCACTCAGATAATGAGATTCGTTGACAATGATTTTCATCATCGACTACTGTCGATTTTATCGATTAGTTGTTGCAGTTCTACTTGTATCCCTTTGGGTCAAACTTTTCACTGTTTACAGATAAAACTAAAAAGATTTAAAAACGGAAGGGATGTCCTAGACCTTTACAGACTTGTTATGCATTTTCTGTTCTTGGGGCTCACCAGTTGTTTACGTCATGTGATAATAGTGCTGAGATCACTCTGGTGTGACTTTAGGTCCTTTTTATTTATGCTAAGGTTGGACACATCCATGCTGCCACCCTGAATAATGTTCTCAATCGAATGTCTGCAGGTTAATTCAGCAAATTATTTTCTTTGTGGTTTTTCATCAAAACATTGAGTTGAACTAAGTTGAACAATATGTTCTTGGTACTCATTGTTGTTCCCTTATAACCCTATCTGGATGGGATTAGTGTCTCTTTTATATCCTGTGAGATAAAACTCTCAAAACTGGACAGCAGGTTGAGCAGGTTTCTGTAATCTATGATCCTAGATATTTGATCACACTCAGTCATATGTTATGCACTTATATAGCGCTTTGATCGAAACCGCTTTACACAGGTTCTCATTCACCCATTCACACACACACACTAGCTGCCATGCAAGGCACACATCAGGAGCAATTGGGGTTCAGTGTCAAGGACACTTCGGCATGTGGAGTCATGTGGGCCGGAAATCGAACTGCCTACCCTACGATTAGTGGACAACCCACTCTACCACCTGAGCCACAGCCACCCAAACAAGTGGGTATTATAACTCCCAAACAGGGACTTGAACCCTGGACCATCAGATTAAAAACCTGATTTTAATCTACCGACTGCGCTATCTGAGCTTTTACACAAATATATTTATTTATTTGGTAGCATCTAATATTAGTTGAATAAAGAACAGCGATACAATTTCTCATTCATTTTATTACTAGACTAGATTATAATACTCTGCAGGATTGCAGTCCTCCAATTTCGCGATTCTGAAATGATTCTGTAATATTGATTACACATGCTACCTGAATAAATACAGCGAATGAAAGCAGTCAGAAAAATGTTTTCCCACACAAGAGGCAGCATCTGGCTGCAAAAATCACAGAACTGTTGATCTGGACAGGAATAAAATGCCCAGACTTCTATAGATTTGGTGTATAGTAGGTAGTTTGGTCTGTAGGTTTTTTTGGGGGTTTTTTTAGGAGAGGAAGCATAAGAAAGACTGACAAATACTGAAAAAGACTGGTATCCATCAGTGTCTAATATGGCTTATGATTTTTCATCATTATGATAGCCTACTAACACTTCTTTGGCCTCATAGAAAGAACCTGTTTTGAACATGAATTCATGATGACACAAAAAGTAAGAACTAATCAGCCTGTTGATGAATAACTCTTGGTCTCCTTAAACATGTTTTGCTCTTTATCTCCATTCATTTGAAATCCAATATGCTAGGGTATTGAGCCAAAAACCTAACAAAAATAAATGCTCACCACTCGATTTTTAGGTATTTTTGAGTGTTTAGTTTGTTCTCGTGATTTTCAGCAGAATACGCGTGAAGTCTACAAATTTTGACCAGGGTTTACTATACATATACGTAATGATGTCATTTACACGAACTTTCCTATTTATTCATTTGGTTTGTTTATCATATCTCAGGACGTCCAAGTAAAGCTACGAGATGCTTTCAAGAAAATGGGAGATGAGTTTATGACCTATACATATGCAACACAAGCCAAGGTTTCTATTTCTTCTTCTTCTAGATTCATATGATCTACTGTACTGAGTGCTACACTAGTCATACTCTGTATCATTATGCCCTAACACCGGTTGTGTATGTCTTTTCTGTAGGAATACCTCCCTCCGGACATCCAGGCCCTGTTTACTACATGCCGAGAGCTGATCAGAAACATCCACAACAGCTTTCAGAAACTGCGGGACCGAGCAGAGAGAATGGCAGAGCGTTCAAAGGAGAACTCCACAGATCTGCTCATGTTTGGGAAGGAGCTTAGGTCAGTAACACCCACACGCCTGCTGTACATCAGCTATACGATGTTGTGGTACAGTATTGTTTGCAGTTACCCTATTTAAGTTAAATGCTGTAATGACAAATGATTATTAAGTTATTAATGACAAACATATTTAATTAATTAAATGTTATAAATGCATATAATATAGTTTTTTCAAGACTGTTGAAACTTTTCCGTTTTAAATTATGGCTGGAAATGTGTTTAATGGTCATTTTAACTGCTTAGGCATTGTTATTTTATTTTATAACCGTTAGCTGATCGGTTGTGTTGAATGTTCCTTGGGGTTCCCCACAATGATGAATGAAAAGTTTTGCAACATCCTGTTTGATCAGGGGGTTTTCTGGAAACTAGGGGAAATTGAAAAACATTAGAACCATCTGTTTGCATTTCTTTTAAATATATAGTTAGAGTTGTCTGTATTCTTACCATGTTTTTGAGAGAATATACCACTTTCATGTAGTTATCTAAATCAGCCAATCATGTTGCAGCAACATAATTCATAAAATCCTGCAGATACAGGTCAAGAGCTTCAGTTAATGTTCACATCAAACTTCAGAATGGGGGAAAATGTGATCTCTGTGACTTTAACCGTGACATGGTTCATGGTGCCAGATGGGCTGGTTTGAGTATTTCAGAAACTGCTGATCTCCTGGGATTTTTACACACAGCAGTCTCTAGAGTTTACACAGAATGGTGCAGAAAACAATGATGAGTGAGTGACAGGTCTGTGGATGGAAAGGTGATGAGAGGTCAGGAAAATGGAAAATGGCCAGATTAGTTCGAGCTACCAGGAAGGATACAGTAACTCAAATAATCACTTGTTAAAACCGTGATGAGTAGAAAAGCATCTCAGCATGCACAGAACTTGGAACCCTGAGGTGGATGAGCTACAACAGCAGAAGGCCCCATCAGGTTCCTCTCCTGTCATCCAAGAACAAGAATCTGAGGCTATCAAGGACACAGACTCTCCCAAACTGGACAGCTGAAGATTAGAAGAAGAAGAAAAAAATCACCTGGTGTTTTCCAGTCTCTATCTGTCCAGTTTCAGAGATCTTTCTCATCAACAAGGTGTTGCAGCCTGCAGACCTTCTGCTCACAGGATGCGTTTTGTTTTTCACACCACTCTGTGTAAACCTTAGAGACCGTTGTGTGGGAAATCCCCAGGAGACCATCAGTTTCTGAAATACTCAAACCAGCCCACAACCATGCCACAGTTAAAGTCACAGAAATCACATATTTTCCCCATTCGGATATTTGATATGAACATTAACTGAAGCTCTTGATCTGTATCTGCATGATTTTATGCATTGTGCTGCCAACACATGATTGTCTGATTAGATAAGTGCATAAAGGTGCAGCCGTACAGGTTTTCCCATTAAAGTGGACAGTGAGTGTATATTACTTACGTTGAGGTAAAAGTTGCCCGTATGGCCTCATTTCCTTTACAATAGCTATACTTGGAATCAGATACTTCCTTTTTGCGGCCTTCTGCAGTAGACTATAAAGCAGATAAACAATTGCATTTGTTCAGAAAGCAGGAAGTGTCGCTTTTGTGCAAGGGGAAGTCAGGAATTATTATGAGCTGCTTCTTAGAAACATTTTAATTCTAAAATATTTTATTAAATTATTACGCAACATTAAATGCAACATTGGCCTGCACATGACCAATGACCTGCATTACTTTTCTTTAGTAGTGAAGCTCAGTAAATAATACATGGTATATCGCTGTGTTTGGTTTGAATTTGCTTGATGTGCTGTGTTTCAGCATCCCATAGATTGCATTTTATTAGATTTTTACTCATTTCCCCAGTACATTGGGTTGTGACCCCTCACCCGTGCCTGTCCTGGACTCCTCTAAGAGCATGTGGGCTGATTTGAGACTCTCTCTCCGTGGCCTTTCCTCGGAATTCTCCCTGTTATCAGACAAAGCTGCCCAACAGGTACTGGCTCATTTATAGAAAGTGTTGATGCAGGACACAGAAGAGATAATCCAAGCCCAGGCGATTGTATGTTTTTTTATATATATATATATATATATATATATATAGGGAAAAAGGGAAGAGGATGATGTGGTGGAAAAACTGAACTTCTTCCTAGATTTGCTACAGTCGTACAGGGTGAGTATGCATAAAGTGTTAGCATGGTTATACCTGTTCATGTTTTGTAGATTATATATTATTACAGATTACAGCCTAAACCTTTTAGAGTGGATTTAAAACGTAAAATGTGTAAGCTGCTTACTGCATACGGTGTAGGACTTGTGCGAGCGTCACGAGAAGGGCGTTCTGCACGAGCACCAGAAGGCCCTTCAGAAGTACAGTGTGATGAAGAGACAGATGATGAGTGCAGCCGTGCAGTCAAAAGAACAGGTGTCCGTGGAGCAGCTGGAATCCCGCATCGTCCAGGTCAGTCTTCTTATAGACACAATTACACATTAATATATATTACAAGAAAAAAAAACCAATATTTATTTTACTTTGTATATGTGAGGTGGTGTTTTTCCTCATTGTTTCTATAAAATATTGACTCAGTAATGAAGAGGCATAAACAGGCTTTCATAATTTTTCTGTAAATTCATCAAAAGTATTAAAAAAAGGACCTCATGTTTACACAAATATTCAGACCCTTTGCTCGGTCACTTGAAAACGAGTGCAGGATCATCCTCGAGATCTTTCAACAACTCTCAAACAATTTCATAGATTTGTCTTGCAGGATTGTGTCAATATACAGACTTGGTGAAGGAAATCCAAAATGTTTCTGGAGTTTTGAAGGTCCCTTATGACTTCTGTAATTCTTACATGGAATAGCTTTGAAACTAACAAGATTCTTACTAGAGCTGACCACCCAGTCAAACTGAGAAACCTTGGGAGAATGCTCTTGTCAAGGAGGTAACAAAGAACCGAAAGGTCTCACTGATGGAAGTCCTGAAGTCCTGCATGGAAAACCTGCCTGAAGGACAACCATCTCTGTAGCACTCCACCAATCAGGCCTTTATAGTAGAGTGGCCAGACGTTCTTCGAGTTTGCCAAAAGGCAACTAAAGGATTCACAGGCCATGAGAAAAAAAGACTCTGTGACCTTGGATTGAACTTTTTGGCTTGTATGTGAAGCAATGGATCTAGAGGAAACCATGCACCACTCATCACCTGGCCAAGCACTGTAGTGGCAGCATCATGTCGTGAAGATGTGTTTCAGCAGCAGGGGCTTGGAGGCCTGAGAGGATATGAGAAAAGATGAATGGATCAGAGTACAGACATCCCTGACGAAAATCTGTTCAACGATGGGCATGACCTCAGATTGGGGCAATGGTTCACCTTCCAGCACAACAATGAATTAAAACAATCAGGCACACAGGTGGCTATTGAAAGTGTCCTAAAGGGGTCCAGTCACAGCCGTAACCCAAAATAATATGACGACACTCCTGTTCAACCTGACAAAACATGACATGTTCTGTAATGGAGGAATGGGAGAAATTCCCCAATTCCAGAGGTGCCAAACTTCATATTCAACAATGCCAAGGTGCTTTAACCGAGCACTAATTAAAGGGTCTAAATACGTATGTAAAGGTGATTTTACTTGTAACACATTTACTGTAGGAAGCTGCGTGTGCTTTTATTATAGAGTTGTTTTCAAGTTATTTAAATATAAATAAATAAAAAACATTTTACAGAAACCGACCATTAAAACGAAACACAGCGACCACTGTTCCGCAGTGGTTTGTGATTTTGGTGGGGCGGGATGACATTAATAACGAGCTCCTGTCAAACTAAATTAAGTCGAGATGCTATCTCACATGACTCATGCTATAGGCTTCTATCTAGTGAATTTTTAGAGTAACCCTGTAATAGTCAGTTGAGTGTCAACAACATACAGTCTTCCAGCATACGGTTAGAGTAGAAGCTTGTTTTAAGGGGTTTCAGACATACTTTTGTTCAACCTTTTTTTCAATGGAATATCATTAACCAGGGTTGACAGGGTTTCAGTGGAATTTCCAGCTCAACCTCATCTTAAAAACCACTCAAAATACCTGAAACTTTCCCAAGAATTTGGCCATTGGAAAAAGGGAGACATTTTTCTTCTTTTTCTTAGCCTTTGTGTGGGAAATTATTTCACACATCAGTATGTATTTCAGACGTACGGACATAATCCCGTTTCTCCTCTTCCAATCTTGGAAACATATCTTACAATAGTAATAGTTCTGTGCTGTACATCATAGCACGCTGCTCCATGATTGCGCAACACCTAGAAAGACGAGCAAATCAGTGGAAGTTTGGCTTTCTATCGGTCAAATAGCAAAATTTTAAAATCGGTAGTCACTCGAAAGAGATCATTAGTATTTTAACGGGATTTGAAACGTATGGAATGAGGAGAGGTTGTGAATGAGGATTAATATTCGCCCCACCTGACCCTATGGATGAGCCACTGCCATGTTGAATCACATATTAAATATGATTAAGCAAGAATTCTAGAACATTTTTTGGAAGTGTTCTGACAACTGAAATAAAATCATGTTACATTATGATCTTGTCTATATACCAACACATTTGATTCTGGGACCTTGATTTCCAAATGAAATGCAACATTTACTTTTATCTTCCCCATGATTGTGGGTGTGTGTACTGAACCAGACTGAGAGATTAAAGGCTCAGGAAACTTTTGCAGGTGTTTTGAGTTAATTAGCTGATCAGCACTCTTCTCAGGTCGACATTTCTGTGTTATATATTCTTTATTCTAATATTTTGAGATACTGAATTTTATATTCCCATGAGCTGTAAACTGTAATCATCAAGATTAAAACAAAAATAGGTGTGAAATATTTCACTTTAATGAATCTAGAATATATGAAAGTTCCACTTTTTGAATTCAATTACGGAAAAAAATTAACATTTCCACGATATTCAAATTTTCTGAGATGCACCTGTACTGTAAGTAACAGGGTTGTTAGGAGGCCACTTCTTATACTTGGCCCATTCCCTTCAAATGAAACTGCCTACAGAGTAAATTAATAGAGGGTTATTTACATAGACAGTAATGTCCTCTCTAGAGCACTGGGGAATTTTGGTTTCCCTTTTCAAGAAGAAACTGAACCAGAGGAAGTAAAAAGGACAGAATGTTCCTCACCACCAGATGTTGACTTGCTCTACATGCCAAGTCTTTTAGGCACATAAAGGTTAAACTGCCCACATGGTGATGTGATTGACTCAGTTGTTCTATGAAGGTGGGAATGCTGAGTTACAAGCCCTTGATACATAATCATCATTCAGCACACAATATCTCTGTGACTTTATTTCCCCTGCAGCAGGAGAATGCAATCCAGACGATGGAGCTACGAAACTACTTTTCCCTGTTCTGTGTGCATCAGGAAAGCCAGTTGATCTTTGCCTACCTCCCCATCACCTCACACATCCTAGGGGCCTTCGTCAATTCACAAGTGCAGAGTCACAGAGAGGTAAGAATTGTTGGCTATTCAAGTTACATGATGTGGACAGACAGAGGGAAGATGAGGGAACAGTGAAAAACATGGTGACTTGGTTACTTTACGAAAAAGGAAGTGAATGCCACGCATTGTAAAAGACGGCTCTTTGAAAGCAATTCATCCCAAGTATGAAAGGCATCCACTTCCCTGTCCAAAATTCACATGACCAGTAACTCCACCTGTCTGGGGATTTTTTTGGTGAATTCCCTCCAAGAGCTCGTGTCACATATTTTTGACCTGTAGGAAAGAGTGATTACAACAAACTTTTAACACTACAGCTATGTAACACTGTAGTCAAACACAAAACAAGAACATCAAGGTACTAATAACAGACTATAAAATCTAACTTCACTGGTTGCACCAGAAAACAACATCACAACTGTAAAGAAATATGTTGCCATTAAGAGTTATTATTTTTTAATCAGCCCATATATTTGAACTGAATGTTGATTTGAATGATTATACTTGAAATTAAAATACACCACTTGATTCTCACTTTTCCCTTTTCAAGAAATGCTCAACTCAAAATGCTTCATATATCTATTAGAGTCTATTAGTATCATATAAGAACTCATTCAAACTAAAAACATCAAGGCTTTTTAATGTCAGGACTGGTCATTCCTGAAAATCGTTAACTGCTTGTCGAAGATCGACATTTTCAGGGTCAAGGGTAAATATAAACGGATACTTCAACAGGGATTCAGAAAAAGCAAAATAAGCATTTCAAAAAGATGAGAGCATCCAAAGGCCATGAAGGCACACGGTGCATTATATATAGCAATAATAAAATGACCTTTCGTCCTTTCCAGAAGTTCTAAATATTTAATGCACGATTTGACACCCTTAACTGCTAAGATGAATGTAAGGTACTGCTGCAAGCCTTAGTCATCATCTCGGGGCCAATGGTTTCTACTTCATTCACTGCTAGGGGAGTGTAAGCCTGACAAGGCCCCAAGCCTTAAGCAGTATGCCATTATATGTTCCCAGTCTTTTCTGGAATCCATCCATGTTCCCTCTGTACACGCTTTCTTGAAAACATCTACAATTATTCCAGTAGCTAGGAAACCACACTCTTAAGAACTAAACCACAGCCTCCTGGTTGTACTTAACTTCTATAATCATATAGTGCTTGGAGTGACAAGTGCTGAAATCCAGTCTTCTAGTTCAAAGTTGGCTCCAAGCCCACATGGCCAGAAGTCCCTCGTTCCCTGTTACACATTGACAGGATCATCTTCAAATACAGTTCTGCCTTCAACCCCATCTAGCAACACCAAGAAACTGCACCATCACAACACCCCTCCACTAATCATCCACTGGATATAGAACTTCCCCAGTGACAGGCCACAAGCTGTAACTCATCACCCCCTGCGCCCTCCAAAGATGTACAATATATGTGGATGCCTGACCATGACCCCCATATTTGGGTCTTCCCCTAACTTTTGCCACAGAGTTGGAGGCAGATGATTGTCTTTGAATGTCTTTGTATGCTGTGGCATTATGATTTCCCTTCAGTGGAACTAAGAGGCCCAAAGGTGTTCCAGCATGACAATACCCATGAGCACAAAATGAGCTCTATGGAGACAAAGGTTGGTTTGATAGAACTCGAATGTCCTGCACAGAGCCCTGACCTCAACCCCACTGAACATCTTTGGGATGACCTGGAACACCGACTGCACTCCAGACCTTATACGCTCTTATAGATGAATGATCACAAATTCCCATAGCCACGCTCCAAAATCTAGAGGAAAGCCTTCCCAGAAGTGTGTAAAGGGGGTCCAACTCAATATTAATGCCATGCCTTTGGGATAGGATGTTTAACAAGCACATATGGGTGTCATGGCCAGAATGAAGAAACTAACCTAACCAAACAGGAATAATGTGTCAGTGTTTTTGTTCTGCTTTAAAGTGCACCTATCATGTTTTTTTTTTTAAATATCACCTTTCATGTAGTATGTTATAGAGCTGTTTGTGAATTTTAAAAACGTCTGCAAAGTTTCAAAAATCAAAGCACACGACAAACAAAATTAATAACTCCCAAAAGAAGGAACCGGTTCTCAACAGCTGAAACGAGTCGTTAGTGATTCCAGACTTTACTTCCTGTACTAACTTACGTAGGTTTGTAACAAAAAACCCCGCCTCTGGTCTTCATCCGCTGCTTGCGAACAGAAGGAGCTGAAAGTCATTATGGTAGTGGGTGTTTCCTTATTGAAACACACTGACAGCGGTAGACCAATCACAACAGACTGGGACATCTGACCAATCAGAACAGAGTATGCTCTCTGAAAGGAGGAGTTTAGAACGAAGCCTTTACAACGGATCATTGAATGAGTCGTTTGTGACACTGGGGGGAAAATTTAATGCTGCAGTTTAAATTATGAGCATGTTAAAGTGTTTTTTGTCCTTGGATGCATGTAAATTTATTGTATGAGACCTTTAAAACAAAATTAGGCACGTTTCAAAAACAAGGTGCACTTTAAAGATAAGCTTAAATGAAACTGAACCTTCTTCTTTTTTTAACCTTGTGTGCTCATGAACCTACTTAGATTCATCATATCAATCACTTTTAAGACAAAATCTTCCTTGTCGGTCATCTTCCACTAAAACGGCAACAACGTTTTGCCTCTAAACGGCGTCCGGTTTTGTATCCAATCATAAGCAGGCTAACATTTAGAGCTGACTCAGTGTTTCGTTTCCATATGCCATAAATTCCATATGGATCAAACCAAAGTCATGCCTTATACATGCATACATGCACACATTGTGGAAGAAAAATGCATTCAGAATCCATTTCTAATTAAAATATTTCTAAATATTAGGAAGTGTTTAGCCAATACAAAGTTTTTAGCAGCCTAAAGTTCCGAAGTTAAACTTTGATCAATGACTATTAACGAACAAGACTTTTTAAGATCACTACAAGGGAATTTATAATGTGAATTAAGACATCATTGTTTTGCCACAGATTATATAAGTGTCATTTTGCCAAGTTTAAAGTGGATTTTTAGATCCTGCAGCACAGGTTTATAGAAAATAATCACAAACCACTAAACTCTGAGTTTTTAAAAGCTTAAAAGTTTAAATGACAGTGACAGAACAGCCAGTATGGATATGTTTTTGGATGCTACTACAATACCACTTAAAACATCCTGTCTACAGTAGCTGATGACACCTTGGTTTCATTCATGGAAAACATTAAGTAAATTGCGAGGGTTTCAGTTAACTTGGTTTCAGGGAACATGTTAGGTTCATTAACATGAATTAGCATAAACAGAAGCTTCTCTGTAAAAGAGCCCTGACCTCAAGCCCACTGAACACCTTTGGGATGAACTGGAACACCGAGTGCACCGCAGACCTCCTCACCCAATAACATCAGTGCCTGATCTCACTAACAAACACACATTCCCACAGCCATGCTTCAAACTCTAGTGGGGAAACCTTCCCAGAAGAGTGGAGTTTATTATCTTTGCAAAATTGGGACAAAATCGTACTTACTTTTGGCCATATAGTGTGTTTTTCTTTCATTACCGAGACGTTACGAGATCCGACTACTTAAACTTGCACTTTCAGCAGCTTTAAATTATGGGCAGCGTTTTTTTAAAATGCAAGTACTACTTTAATTAATTTGAGAATGAATCTGTTACGTACAGACGTATTTAACTGGCGGTTACATTCTCCATGAAGTAAACTGCGCACACATTTTATAACCTTGAGACTTCTGCTACCACTACGGGTATTTTATGGCCATATTAAACGAAATCTTATCGATGAATTAATTCAACAGAAAGCCATTGGCGGTCTCTCCACGATTCCGTACTAGTAGAAGGTCAAGTCGAGTATGGTATTAATGTGCTGGTCTATTCATAGTCATATATTTGTACAACTGTCCAAAAAATGTTCCAAAAAAAAAAAAAACGTAAAATAAATTGTGCAGGAAATGTGAAGGAACGTTCTCTATGGCTTCCATAAAATCCTAGTCCAAGTCTGGTATTCTGCTTGTCTCATGATCTTGTCTTTCATCTCCATGTAGATGGGCCAGGTCTGGATCAATCTTCACTCCAAGCTGAGTGGACTTTTTGCAGACAGTAATGGAGGTCAGTCTCCTCCTCTCACGCCAAAATAGCCTGGACGTGGTGCTAAGACATGGGACAAATGGAAACGCTGGGCTGCCAGAACCACTTCAGGCGATGTTCTTTCCTTTACGCATCCTACAAAAACACTACCATGTATGATGGTTCTCTTTTTCTGTTACTTCGAGCTCATTTCTATGCAGAACCGTATCGATCTTTTCTTTATCAGCGCCGCTTCATGCCGAGCTTGATGGCAAAATGACACAAACATATTTTGTATGAAACTACTTTACTATCTTTGTAAGGTAACTTAAATGAAAAAGAAAGTTTGCTCTTTTTTTTTTATTAATTAGTCCTATATGCTATGTAGGTCATTATTAAGCTAAGGATGTAATTTTAAGAATAACACTTCTTCATTTTGTATAGAATCATAAGGAACATTCTGTACAACACGTTTACAGCCAGAGGATGGCAGTATTGCTGCAAAGACGCAGTTTATTTCCACATGTAGTGTATTACTGCAAATCTTTTGAAGGGAAAAAATAAAAATTGTAATAGTGGCATAGTGTCAAGATTATTACTATAATCCATTCCTTGCTAAACAAGCCAGAGCTTCGACTAGCTCTGTTCTTCTTTTTTTCCCCCTCATAGTTGCAAAGTCTGAGCCCAAATCTAGAGTATGTGTATTCAGAGTAGGCATTAATAATATACATAGCAGAAGAGGAAGGACATACTAAAGATGGTTTCAGATGTTTTCTTAAAGCAAATGTGTACATTCCTAGATTAGTACATCTCAGGTGAAAATATGAAGTAAAATGAAATTAAAAAGATTGATATGAAATGTTTATTAACTTAAAGCAGAGAAATAAAGATATTCTATACCAGTGTTTTTGCCTGTATATTATCTAATGGACCATGTGTGCCATACTGGGGTGAGCCATGCCTCGCTTATTATCCAGTATCCTGATTTATTCATAGAGGCCATGCTTTATACAAAATTTAATGTTTTGTATAAATTTTGTTTGTTTTTGTTTTTTTGCAGAGGACCATTTTGGATCATTTTTGTTTATTCATTTTAGTTTTTGCAAACAGTTTATAACTTCTATTTGCTTGATGGATCTAGCATGGACCATAGTTTGCCCTCTGCTGGCATTATGGGCAAATTACAACTTTAATTTCTTACTAAATGGATGTGTTGGACACGTGCGTGCTCTCACACATTATTTTCTCCGCTGCCTCTGTTATTGCTCTACTGTTGTTATATGTGCATCTTTGCTAATCAACAATAAAGCAAGAGATTTAAGCAAGAGATTTGTGTTTTGTATTCAATATTGTACAAAAGCATATTGCATGGTAATTTTGCATAAATTTGCATGGTAGAGTTTCACTATTTCTGACTACTAACCAACTCGTGCCACTAAAAGGTACCATGTCAAAATATTTGCATTTTATCTTTATAGAAATGAGGGACTGAGCAACACGGCAATTTTTTTTTAATAAAAATCAGCTCACGAAACATAAAGGGATGTTAAGGTGCATGATGTTTATTAGGATATTTAAGTTGGCTAACAAAGTGCCAACAAAAATAAATCAACCATTTTGAATCAGCTGCTTGTTACTCTGAGCACTAACGGAGTCAGTCATATTGCTCATTATACAGAAACGTATTACAGTTTCAACAGAGCACTGATAGAAATTCCCTTCTTTAGGATAAATTTACATAATACATGACACTGTGGAATAACCGCAATAATTCTGTTCATATGTGAAGAACCATTACACACTTACACAGCTTAGCAGGTGGAAATGTCTTGATTTTGAAATCAGATTTATCTAATAGTTCCTATTATAAGATAATACACCAAATATAAGATTACTGAACCCGTATCTAGACAGTTTTTAACTCATTTTAAGCTTGAAATTAGTAAGAAATAGGTTTAATAATCTAATATTTGGTTTACTCTAATCTTATATTATGTAATACTAGATACTTTTGAATTCGTTACATTCAAGATATGTCATTGTTTGCAGTGTACAAAGACATAACTAGTATTTTAAGTACACGAAATGAATTACAGATATCTGTGATAACTAAACTCTGTGACATTAGACAACGTTTTTGATAAAAACGCATAAAGAACCTTTCTATAGCCTCCAAAGCCTATAGTGAGGATCAAACAATAACACTGTTGGCTAACTGTGTGATTATAATCATATTATTGTGTAAAAAAGAACTGTACAGACACTACTGAACAGGTAATGTTAGGAACGCATGTAGGAAATACTCACTTAACAACAAAAACCTATTATTAGAACATCATCAGTGTAAGACAGTATGATATAAGACAGTATAATCATTGCTCTTAAGCACAACACAGTGTGTGTGAGACCCCGATCTAACAGCCGTCTCAGGATGTTATCATCTGTCTGTCTGTCTCTCTTTCTCAATCTGTCTCTCTCTCCGTCTCTCTCTCTGTCACTCTCTGTTTCTGTGTCTCTCACCGTCTCTGTCTTTCTTGGTCTGTCTGTCTCTCTCTCTGTCACTCTCTGTCTGTGTGTCTCTCTCTCTGTCTGTCTGTCTCTGTCACTCTCTGTCTGTGTCTCTCTCTCTGTCTGTCTGCCTCTCTCTCTGTCACTCTCTCTCTGTGTGTCTCACTCTCTGAGACGGCTCATCTGGTCTTTTCGAGCGAGACTTCAGTGACCACTTGTGATTAGATTTCATGGATAAAGTTGGCTACATGGTCCTTTGGTGTTGTCCCATATATTTACATTTACATTTCAAATAAATTGTACTTGGAAGAGATTTCACTACTTTCCTCCTGCTCCGGAAGGCAGTTCAGTATAGTGCACCTCACAGGTTAAATAACATCACACCCTGTTTAGTGAGCATACCGTAGTGAACATAACGGCATTTGGGAATTAACTTTATCTGATAAGTTTAAATATATTTCAGTGTGACGGTGTTGCTTCAGATGAAAGATTATCATGAAATTATAAACATTATGACATCGCCTTCCGGATTGTCTTTACCTCAGAAAGCAAGAGAAATTTCGCTTTCCATAGTTTATGCAAACTTGTAATAATAGCAGTAGCGCTAATGCTTGTTCTGCCTGTATAACCTTATAGACTGGTTATTATTTAAATACAAAACCTTTAAGTACTTAACATTTTGTGTAACAAATAAAGCAAAAGACATTTCTTTTTTTGTCCCCTTGGAAACCTTCCTAGTCTTCTGTATAGTTTATGATTCAAGGTGAAAGCCATCATCCTAAAATGAGGAATATATATAATGAAGAAAAAACTGACGTCAGGCTCTGTGTAACTGGTTTACTATTTGAAAGCATTTGATTCAGTTAATTATAGAAAACTACAACTTAAATCAACTTCCATAAATCCATGTTCTGTACAGCTTATCCTAGACAGGGTCGTGGAGGGGAAGCCTGGAGCATATCCCAGGGTACGCGGGACACAAGGTGGGGGACACCCTGGACGGGGTACCAATTAATGGTAGGGCATAATCACACACACACTACAGACAATTTGGAAATGCCAATCGGCCTACAATGCATGTCTTTGGACTGGAGGAGGAAACCGGAGTACCCGGAAGAAACCCCCAAATGTTTCTAGCAGGAAGAAAATAGCACAATGTATGTAAGAGCGAACTGATAACAGCTCATAGTTTATTCTAAAACTTCTAGAGGTGTACACAGAGGTGCTACCTGCACTAAAGCACAGCCATGTCAACATCACTCACGAGGTCTGATCACAAGCGGTCACCTGAAGTCGCATTCGTTACACCTGATCGCATCCATCTAGGAGTCTGATCAAAGCTCCTGCACCTCGTTGAGCTTGTGTTCCAGGATCACGTCATGGCCTTGGAATTTGAAGTAGCCCAAGAACTTTTTCTTCTGCAGCATCAGCGGGAACCAGAGGACGTCGTCTGCCCACATTTCGCCGTAGGGGATTTTGTCGATGTCGAACCACCGAGGCCGCATTTCTAAAATGGAAACGTTAACAGGGTGTCAAACATTTTCGAGCAGTGCATCGTGTGCCGCAAACGCAGCAGGTTTGATATTACCTTCCGATTCCGTCGGCTCGCCGTCGTAATCGTCGGCTCGGAATATATGCACGTCCATCAGCTCCGTTTCTCCGACGAATTCGAACGTTATATTTCCGATCTTGCACAGCGTGTCTACAGTGAGGCCGCTTTCCTCCAGCAGCTCTCTTTAAAATATCAAGACATTTTCAATCAAAAAGCAAACAAACAAAACAAAAAAACACGACCACCGCACGGGACTTCAGAGTCCAAGCATACTGCGATTTAGTAAAGATAAAATAAAACGAATCATTTTACTTCATCGATATGGACATTTACTTATGTATGGGAATTAACAATAAAGTCAATGTGATGCTGATATAATTCTTTTGTTCTGGATAAAATGAAAAAACCCAACAAACAGATGACAAGATGTACAATGGATATATAAAAAAAAGTCTACACACCCCTGTTAAAATGGCAGATTTTTGTGATGTAAAAAATTAAACCAAGTTAAAATCACTTTATATTAAATAACAATGTATACAAATTAAGTGAAAAACAATCAGAATATCTAAAATATTTTTTGTGGGGGAAGAAAAAAAAACAACCCTTACAATAACCTAGTTGCATAAGTGTGCACGCCCCTGAACTAGTATTTGTTGAAGCACCACTTTATTGAAGCACCTTTTGATTTTATTACACCACTCAGTCTATTTGGGGAGGAGTCCATCAGCGTGCCACATTTTGTCAATATTTTCCAACTCTTTCTTGCAAAAACATTCTAGCTCTGTCATATGTGTAAGGGCCTCTCTTGTGCACAGTCTGCTTCAAGTCACCCCACAGATTTTTAGTTGGATTCAGGTCTGGACTCTGGCTAGGTCATTCAAACACACTGGTTAAGCTGTTCCTTTGTTGATTTGGACGTATGCTTTGAGTCATTGTTGTGCTGAAAGGTGAAATTATTTCAGTTTACTTGCAGACACCTGAAGGTTTTGCATTAAAATCGACTGGTATTTGTAGCTCTTCATGATTCCCTCCACCTTGATAAAAACCCCAGTTCTGGCTGAAGAAAAGCAGCCCTAAAGCACGACGCTGCCACCACCATGCTTCACCTTGGATATGGTGTTCTTTTGGTGAAGTGCTTTTTTTTGTTGCACCAAGCATACATTTTGGAATTGGTCTCATCAGACCATAATACATTTTGCCACATGGTTTGGGGAGATTTAGTTGAACTCGGATGTTTTTATTTTGTGAGAAAGGGCTTCCGTCTAGCCTCCCTCCCCCAAAACCAGACGTGTGAGGAATATGAGAGATTGTTGTCACATGCAGAGAGTAAATCAGTACTCGTCAGATATTCCTGCAGCTCCTTTAATGTAGGTCTCTTAGTCTGCCTCCCTGGTAATTATTTGTCTTGTTCTTTTATAAATTATGGAAGGACATCCTGTTCTTGCTAATATCACTGTGGTGCTCCATTTTCTCTGTTTGTTGATGATGATGGCCTTCACAGTGTTCCCTGGTACATCTAATGTTTTGGAAAATCTTTTATACTCCTCGTTGAAATCAACAAGTGAGATACCGTACATGCTGTGTAAGCTCTTTGAGAACCATGGCTTCAGCAGTCAGATGAAACCAAGAAGATGTGAAGAAAATCCTACAGGAACAGCTGGTCTTTATTTGGGGTTTATCAGAATCACTTCATTGATGACAGCTGTGTGATGATTACTTATGAATATGAGATCGCTTCGTTCTGAACACAGTCACGTCCCCAATTATAAAAGGGTGTGTACACTTATCCAACCAGGTTATTGTATAACTTTTCTATTTTTTCCTCTAAAATGATATAACTTGGTTTAATAAGAAAAACCTTTTTAAAGGTTGTGTAGACTTTTTATATCCATCGTACTTAGCAAGTCATCATTGGGTAATTTCTAATATTTATCCTTTACGACATATTTTCTTTTTTTTACTGTTGCAAAGGTATGTTCATTTTTTAATTTATCCGGCACCTCTGGGGGTTTAATGGAAACTGAACGACACCAATAGGACGGTGTGCGTACAAGTTGTACCACTAAAGATCTTATTGCACAGCAGTTATATTTGCTGAACAGTCATATTTCCTGTGAGTGCCCTTGATATCATTCTGCTTTAACGTGAGGAATTTTAATTACATCTGTATCTCTGATCTGAAAAAATATCACCAAAAAGATTCATTGTTTCCCATTTCATTTGACAAGCTCCCTTGCTTGCTTGATCTTAAGTTTAAATGAGTACTGTTCAGATTTGTTTTGTGGTGTGCGATATGATTTGAAAATAATTACGAGCATCTTCTGACCAATCGGATTTGAGAATACGGCCGTGCGGTGGTACGAATATATTTAAAGAAATGTATATTTAATATAATAAATATATTTTAAATGAAAATCAGCTCTCTAAAGTCAGTTAGGTGGGTTCGAATGTTCGTGAAGCTCCACCCCCAGAACTTTAGGTGGCCTGTGGAGTGTCTGTAAAATGACTGACATTAGACGTGTCCAATCACAAACAAGCATCGGACCCGGAATTCAATTTTCCTGACGGGTTTTCTCAGCGACTTAATGCACTTTTGCTAAGGCCGCAGTTTCATCAATTGTTTTTCATCATGTTCTACATAACTTCTCAGAAGTGCACTACAGTATATAGTCAACTTCATTTGGGATCGAGCCGAAATAACTTCTAGCTTCCAGTCAGAGCTGTACTTTGTCTCCAGGCTACTTGCAGTGATTAGGTTTATCGGGTCTCCTCACCGCCTCGCTGCTTGCTCTATGCTCTCTCCGAGATCAACTTTCCCCCCGAAGCCGTTCCATTTCCCAGCTCCGAAGCCGCGCTTCTTCATGCCGAGCAGCACACGGCCGGGTTGCACCACCAGCACCAGCGTCAGCAGCTTCCTCGTGAACATCTAATAAAACACATCGACCTAGTTATTGATGCTCAATCCCAAATGGCACCTTATCATGCAGGAGCAGTTTATTACATCATACATAGTGCACGACATGCTTGTTTTTTTTGCCACAACTGTTGCAGTCATTAAAATGCTTTATACTACAGCACGGTTAAAAGCTCGTGTCTGATTGGTCAGAGAGTGTGCACTATTTTTGTATAACTACACGGCTCGCATAGTAGTTCTGGCTGTAACGTGAACTTTAAGTTCATATCCAAGCACTCCTTCGAATACATTATTCCTCTTGTACGGCAGACGCGCCACATAATCTAAGACTAATAACAAACGAATAAAAAAACGTTCTTTCATGCAGTGCCCACATTCATTAAAGCTTTTTTTTATATTTTAGGAAAATGAGGTATAAATCACTTGAGATCTTCTGTAGCTCTCTAGACTATTAACTGTTCTCAATCTTTACTAACTTTTTACATAATAATAAACAATAATAATAATTTAAGACTAATTTAAAACTAATGGAAAAAAAACACGAATAATTTAACCCTAATTTTTTTGTTGTTGTTCCAGACTCCACTGATCACCTCAGATTACATTTTTTGTTTGTTTCTTTCTTTCTTGGTTTTCTGTGGGGAAACCTTTTATTTATTTATTTTTAAACGTCTTTCCATCAGTCCCATACTGTGTAAATTTGGTAAGTTCAGAAAGGATGTTTTCTAAAAAAAAAAAAAAAAAAAAAAAAAAAAAAAAAAAAAAAAAAAAAAAAAAAAGGTTGTTTTCATTATATATTTTAGACATGAGTGTTACAAATTTTGGACATTGGAAAATGTATTTATTTTATATTGTTTATTTTTTAAACTCATTTACTTATTAATATCTGATATTTAGGCAACATCAAATTCTTGTGATGGCATTTTAAGTGTAAAAATCTAAAGATATGCACATGAAAATTATTTATGCACGAAAAGATTAACACAGTGACATGTATAATTGTTGATGTGAGGGGAGGTTTAAAAAGAGAGAGAGAGAGACAGAGAGACAGACAGGGAAAGAAAGAGAGACAGACAGACAGGGAAAGAAAGAGAGACAGACAGACAGACAGACAGACAGACAGACAGAGAGAGAGCCAGACACACAGACAGACAAAGAAAGAAAGAGAGACAGACAGAGAGAGAGACAGACAGACACACAAGGAGAGAGAGAGACAGACAGACATAGAGAGAGACAGACAGACAGGGAAAGAGAGACAGACAGACAGGGAAAGAGAGACAGACAGACAGAGAGAGAGAGAGCCAGACACACAGACAGACAAGGTAAGAGAGACCGACAGAGAGAGAGAGAGAGAGAGACAGGGAAAGAGAGACAGACAGACAGACACAGAAGGAGAGAGAGAGAGACAGACACACACAGAGAGAGTCAGACAGAGCGAGACAAACAGAGAGAGAGAGAGACAGACAGACAGACACAGAGACAGACAGACACAGAGACAGACAGACACAGAGACAGACAGACACAGAGAGACACAGAGACAGACACAGAGA
Organism: Ictalurus furcatus; assembly: GCF_023375685.1. Taxonomy (NCBI): domain Eukaryota; kingdom Metazoa; phylum Chordata; class Actinopteri; order Siluriformes; family Ictaluridae; genus Ictalurus; species Ictalurus furcatus. The sequence goes on from NC_071278.1 coordinate 11,327,529, forward strand.
CAGACAGACAGACAAAGAGACAGACAGAGAGGCAGATTTTAGTTATATTCTGCTGAAATGAACGAAATGACATAGAAAAAAAAAAAGATTCCTTCATTTAGTTGAACGAGATTCGAAGATCCGCCTCAGTAAAATGATCCGAACTTCCCATCACTAATAAAGACCCAAGCAACTAATAACCGTTGTACTACTACTCACAGATAACAAACAGCAAAATAACATTAATATAACATCTTACTTGTTCAAGGACGTATTACAGTACAGTTAATATGTTCAAAAATACCGAATTAATCCTGAAGTTACTAAATACAGAATGCAATGAATTGAACTCCTGATGTATTCCCGCGTGCGAGTGTTTACACTCCGCCCACAGAGTGTTACACTGAAATAATCTCGACTAGAATCATCGACCCTGCTATTTAAAAAAAAAAACATAGAGAAAACAACATATTATATTACTATATGTGACCTCCAGAAAGGTCAGTAGAGTATCTCGTGTATACTCTAGTGTGTTTTTTAAAATATCTTGTTTGATTTTTATTTTGTTTTGTAGTAATCGTTAAGGGGAGATATTTTAGGAAACGGGTCCACACTCCACACCAGTAGGTGGCGTTAAAGCACCAATATGGCGGCAATTAAACTGAAAAATAAAGACGAAGCAGAGCCTCCAGCATGTGTTCATGAGAGACACGCTGTTGAAAAAAAAACAACAACTTATGTTTACGACTATCACTTACAGTCGTAAACATAAACAGGACAACATCATTAAAAAAACGTCGAAACGATCCACTCTATATTTGTTTCTTCTTAACTGGATGTTTTAAAACATAAAGCAGTGATGAATAAGCATTGTAGTGGATGTTGTTTTGGATGTATACACGCGGTATAACTCGGATGTTTTATTCTTCCGGAGATCCAGACTCATAAATCATGTGGAAATGTCTTTATTTGCAACGATGCCGCATTCACAGTTCAGCCCAGGTGCTGAAGAAAGCTCCTGTGAGGTTGAAGGGGAAGAGTGGAGCAGAGCAGCGCTGGATGGTGCGACAGATGAACGACCCCTTCGTTAAAGCAGCTCACCTTCAGCACTTCAGGTGCAGGAGCGCCTTCAAACTGCTGGAGATCGATGACAAATACCGCCTTCTCAAGCCTGGTCTCAGTGTCATAGACTGCGGTGCTGCACCCGGAGCCTGGAGCCAAGTAGCAGTGCAAAGGGTCAATTCAACTGGGGAACGTAAGTTCCAACCCTGCTGAAAACACCTGAAAAACAAACAAACAATAGAAACCAGTGCAGAAATTCTAATGATTTCCACTACAAATACCATTAGAAACCATCAGCTAACCATTAAAACTATTACCATTATTGGTCCTTAATGGTATCCACTTGAAATAACATGCCACCAATAGCAGGCAACAAATTACCAGAGACCCACAGGGACCATTAAACCAATACAATTCCCATTAAAACCATTATAAATTCTGTGAGGGTTTCTATTGTTTGTATTTCTGCAGGGAAGTATTTCAAATCGGATTTGTTTTCTACTGTTTTGTTTCTAGTACGCATTCTCTATAACAGCAAACGCTGAGGATCGTTCCAGCTTTAAATCAAGTTTTATACACGATATTGTCAAATGTTTGTGGACATCTGACCGTCACACCTATACGTCGGCTTTCTTCGAACTGTTACCGCAAAGTTGGAAGCACACACTTGTCTAGAGAATGTCTTTTTCCTTTCACTGGAACGAAGAGGCCCAGACATGTTCCAGCTGTTCACAAAGTGGTGTGTTAATGCTCGAGTGGAAGAACTTGAGAGTCCTGACCTCAACCCCTCTGAGCACCTTTGGGATGAACTGGAACTGGAGCCTCTTCACCTCAACATCAGCGCCTGATCTCATCCTCACTAACGCTCTTGTTGCTGAATGAACGCACATCCCCACAGATACGCTCCAAAATCTAGTGGGAAGCCTTCCCAGAAGACTGGAGCTTATTATAATGGCAAAGAGGGAATAAATCTGGCAGTTATATTCCTAAACCACTGTAGCAGAACTGTTCATATGAACTGCAGTCCAAAGCCATCTTCATGGTTTTTAAGTGGCACCATCCACAGTGATCTCCCTGATCTTTAGGCTGTCCATGTGGGGCCGTCCTCTGCAACAGTGAGCGATTTCCACTTTTCATGGATGTTCCACAGCATTAAATATAACCTCAATAATAAAAATGTATCATGTATTATTCATTAATACATAAAAAATGTGCTGTGGTATTACAGGAATGAGAGACTACGGGATGTGCTTTTATTGGGAATAAACATTAGTGTTGTAAGAGTAATCCGCACTTCCCGGTCATTGATTATTTTCCTCTAACATCACTCCCCATTATGTTTAATTCCTTACTTAAGTGCAGTACAATTACAAGACATTTTAAGCCAAAACCTTAGTGGTCTGAGTTTTTATTACTTTAATATTTGGCCAAATTGCCCACACATTCCTCTGACTGTCAATAAAATATATGCTCAAAGTCAGAACTCTAGCTTCTGTCACTGTGCCAGACTTTATAAATCGGGGGAAAAAATTATATGGACCACCAACACCCAGGCAATCAGAGTAATGCAGTATTTCAACATGATCTGTTGCGTTATCATTCACGTGTTTAAGGCTCTGTATCAAATGGCACCCTAAGCCATGCAGGCGTCGTCCAAATTTCCAAAACTTTAGTGACATAGTGAAAGTATGAACTTTGGTGCATTTGGATCAGTCCATATGACTTCATGACGTAGCCTCTGGCATTAGGCTCATTTGTAATCAGTTAACAGTTGATCAATGATTTTCCACTCTGAATTTTTAAACCGACATATTCACTTCACAATGATTTAATAGATTTTCCTTTTTCATGGTTTCCTTGTTGCAGGGCCTGATTTAGCCAGAGGGTGTGTATTTGGAATAGATCTGCTGCACATTGCCCCTTTGCAAGGTGCCCACTTCCTGTCCAACCGGGATATCACCAGCCCCTCTACTCACGCCGAGCTGCAGGAGCTCCTTCCTCAAGCTTACGCTGATGTCATCCTCAGTGACATGGCACCCAATGCCACTGGGCTCAGGGAGCTGGACCAGGAGAGACTCGTGTGCATGTGTCTTTCACTGCTTGAGCTGGCCGAGAAGCTGCTGCGGCCTGGAGGCTCGCTGCTGTGTAAGTACTGGGATGGAGCGCTTGCACCTAAGCTCCGGGAAGGTCTTACCCGTGCTTTTCAAGACGTGAAGACTGTGAAGCCCAAAGCAAGTAGGAAAGAGTCGGCTGAGTTATATTTCCTAGCCAGGACATTCAGGAAAACCTAGTATCGCTCTTCGTGGATGTAGATTATTGACAGGATTTTTCAGTGGTTGTTTTTGAAGCATGGTGTATCAGGGATAACTCATTTTGTTTTTGTATCGTTGTTGTTTTGTTTTTTTGGGTTTTTTTTTTTTTCAAATGTATGAACGTGATATGACAAAAATCAGGATATCACGATAATTGAAGACATTTCTACGATACATGATGCACATCACGATATATAATTTAGCTAACAAACTGTCTGCAATTAAAATAAACAAAAAAAATGAATGCGAGTTTGACGATACTTTTCCTTAATGCCTACAAAGACAAAGAAGATTAAGTAAAAAAAAAAAAACAACAATTTTTATTACATCAAATCAACGGCATCTTTCAGTACCATTGAATTTGTAATTATTAAAAGCGACAAAAATACATCACCATACCAACGATATCTCAGAAAAGTGTATCACGTAGTTGTTCATCATGATATTGATGATATATCGATACATCGTCCAGCCTTAGTTGTTGCATAACCACAGAAGCCTTCATTGATTGGTTCTGAATATACAGCATGCCTGCATAACTGTTTATTACATCTGTTAATATTTGTTCGTGGGCTGTGTTTGGCAGATGTACTACAGAGAAATAACGAATATAAAAATTATCATTAAAAACCACACAGCAAAAGATTGGTTGGTTGTATCATGTGGTGCATTTACTGTATTGTCACTTCTGGTGCAAAATGGGCTTCATGTGCAAACCAAAGACCTCTGACTGGTGTTCTTTGTACTGTAGTTTAAGACTTTAAATGGATTATTACATGTTATTATTAATGTATTATCAGTCTTCTGGCCCCCAAGATTAATATCTGACTTCCTGTTCCAACCTGCATGAGACAATATGAAAGCCAAGCAGCTTGTTCATTTTACGACATCAAACTGTCGAGGTAGACCTCTTTGCAGATTGATTTAGCAAAATTCCAGGCTGCACGGCTTTGTGCCTTCATCTATAGGTCTTAGGAAGTACTGAGCACCGTTTCAGCAAATCTTACTTTTACTACACTTTGCTGATGCAGCAGTTTGATTCAGATGGTTACCATTAAACACCGGAGGCTGACGGAGAGGTTCAATAACTTATCTCTCGGCTCATCGTAACGTGACTCTGACGCAGATTTACGCCTCCATGTGTACCTTTAACAATCATGCTGTCACATTTTTGAGTGTATAGTGACTGTTTTATGAATTATACAGCCTTAAATAATTGTTTATACACCCCCAATTCGGAAAATGTTGGGACAGAATGGAAAATGCAAAACATCAAACAAAAAGAGTTATTTGAAAATTCAGTTCACTCTGTATTATATTGAAAACACATTATTGACGCATTATTTGACGTTTTACTCTGTGAATTTAGTTTATTTTTGAAAATACACTCATTTCAAATCTGATGACTGCAACACACTCCAAAAAAGTTGAGACAGTCGACTGTTTAGCATTGTGTAACATGACCTTTTCTTTTAATAACACTTATTAAGCGTTATGAAGACACCAGCTGGTTAAGTTTAGCAAATAGAATTTTCTCTGTTCATCCATTATGCATTTCTTAAGCTGCATAACTGTACAGGGCCTTCGTTGGTAGGGGAAGGGTATTTTACGCTTCATAATACGTCACACATTTTCAATCAGAGACAGGTCAGGACTGCAGGAGGACATGCCATCACCCACACTCTCTGCTTACGCAATCATGCGCTTGTAATCCTGGCAGAATGTGGTTTGGCGTTGTCCTGCTCTGGATGGCAGCATATGTTGCTCCAAAATGTGTACATATCTTTCTGCATTAATGCTGCCCTCACAGATGTGCTTACCCATGTTATGGGCACTGACACAACCCCATACCATGACAGACGCTGGCTTTTGGACCTGACGCTGATGACAGCTTGGATGGTCCTTTTCCTCTTTGGCCCGGAGAACATGACGGCTGTTTTGTCCAAAACTATTTGAAATGTTGACTCTTCGGACCGCAAAACATTTTTCCACTGTGCTACTTTCCATCTCAGATGAGACCGAGCCCAGAGAAGTCAGCGGCGCTTCTAGACAGTGTTGATGTATGGCTACTGCTTTGCATAGTAAAGCCTTAACTTGTATCTGTGGATGCAGCGGTGAATGGTGTTGACTAAAAAAGGTTTACCAAAGTATTACCGAGCCCATGTCAGGATATCCATTACAGACTCATGACGGTTTTTAAGACAGTGACGTATGAGGGATCAGAGATCACGCACATTCAGAAGTGGTTTTCAGCCTTGCCCTTTATGCATTGAGATTTGACTGGGTTCCTTGAATCTTTTAATTATATTGTACACTGTAGAAGGTGAAATGCCCAAAATCCTACTGATTTATCTTTGGGGAACGTTGTTCACAAAGTGTTGGCTTATTCGCTGACGCATCTGTTGGCAGATTGGCGAGCCTCGTCCCATCCTTGCTCTTGAAGGACTAGACCATTTTTGTAGCTCATCATATACTATGATTAGAGAATTGCCTCACCTGTTTCACATCACCTTCTTATTTCCACTTCACTATTAGTCCTAAATTGCCCGTCACAACTTTTTTGAAACGTGTTACATGCATAAATTTCAAAATAAACGTTTATCTTCAAAAAACTATGCAGTTGATTTAGATGAAACATAAAACACCTTGTCTTTATACATTTTTTGTTTAAATACAAGTCAAAGAACATTTACAAAATCACTCCTCTTTATATTATTGGCATTTTCCATACTGTCCCAACTTTTTTCGGAACTGGGGTTGTAGATCAATGCAAGGTTGTGCTGAAGTATTTAGGGCCTTTCTTTGTTTGAGGAGAATTCTAGATCCACGGGAAATTAGCACAAAGCAAAGCTGTGAACTGAGCTGGAATCAAAGCAGCGACAGATGTTTGCAGTTGTGACATGATGCAGCTTTTCTGTGACTACATGGGAATAAATGACTGAAAATTGGAGCTCTTTCTCTTACACAGACTAAAGATTAGTGATACAGTCGATTAGGTTAAAAAGACAATAAATTAAAAAAAATATATATCCAGAATCTTGCAATCAAACGTTTTAAAACTGAACTATCGTGCTTGTAGAACTTCATCCTGCCAGTGGATGGAGCTCTTGAGTTGTCTGAATGTAAATAGCACGCCTGTGTTTTGAATGGTGTGCTGTCCATTTTGATGAACTGTGAAATACAGAAATACAACACAGTGCATGCATTCATTCTGAATACATCCTAGCAGTTTCTGAACAATGCGCTAAATCATTTCATCAGCACCAGACAGTATTGAAATTGCATTCACATTTGTCTGCTGGTGCATTACAGCTTGTCATGGTGCGCTTTTGCCACCAGGCTTACTCATGCCACATTTAAAAAGCCTGGAGTGCATTGAAAGAAAAACTTCTACTTAAATGTATTCCATAATCCTTCAAGTATCATGGTAAACAAGGTAGGACGCCATTGGCATGCTGTAGCCTGGCATGACATCGCATAAAACTGCTCCTGATTGGACATCGGAGATTGGAGTCAACACTGAATGATCACTCAAAACTGGTTACACTCTCTGATTCTAGAGAGTGCCTGTGGGACGCCCTGGATCACAAAACCAGGAGATGACGTGGATCTCTTCTTGTTAACAGAGCACAGGCAATCAGTTTTTTTGTTGTTTGATTGTTGCTGCCAAAAATACTTGATTTTGCTGTGGCTTTTTTTTTTGAAAATTTCAAAACTGCTTGAATTGGCGAAATTGCAATCGCACAAAATTGTTTTGCACCGTCTTTCACAGTGGCGTTTGTTGGTAAATAAGACCTTTTAGCTGTACTCATGTTCGACGCACATGAATCGAAGAGGGCTTTGGCTGAATGCCTGTCGTGAGGACGTCACATGACGCGTCTCGGCCCAAATCTGTGGAAAATCTGAGGTCATTTTGAAAAATCGCAAGCTTCTCTGAATATTGTGTAGTTTCCTGGATTTTGCGTTTATTTCTGCCATCGCAGAATTGCTAAATCCTGGATGGACTGAGGAAGGAAGTAATGAACACAACTACATATTCAGAATCCCTTTGGAATTTCCTAAAAAAAACAAAAACATTTTAGTCCATTATTGAGTGATTCTTTCCATCAGTGAATTTGGTAACTGTAACTACATGTCTAAATGCTTAGTCACAACAGCTAACCATGCTATATTTGATATTCAGTCGATATTCAATTAGTGTCTCCATTATAGGAACACTAAATTGTTTACAGGTTTGGGTGGGGGGGGGATCTGTTTTGCCAGTCATGCAATCATTCTCTCATTATGAACCTATGAGCAGGAAAAGTGGCCAGATAAGTGAGCCGTAGACAGCATGACTAATGAGAATGCTTTGTCCTAAAACAGCGTTTGCAGAAACAAAAGGCCTCCATGTCTGCTTCATCCTAAGGTTAATTTTAGGTTTATGTATTACAGCTCTCACTGATGAGAAACCTGAATTCCAGGGAGACCCAATATATTAGGATAGATTAAGATAGATTTAGTATGTTGATACGGTAGTTATTTTACTAGGTTAGAGATTCCCTCTGGAAATCGCCATACACTTAAGAAATAACATGCAAGTTATAATATCGAATGGGATTTGAATGTTTTATAAGGCAAAATTGCTTGGAGACAAACTCACTCTAACTGAATCTTAAGCCAGAGGAAGCAGACACATCAATATATAACCTAGATTGTGTTAAATATAGACTCAATGGCCAAAAGTTTGTAGACACATAACCACTCATACAGTATGTGTTGTTGAAAGTCCCATTCAAGATTTATTCCCCATTTGCTGTTATAATAACCTCCACTCTTCTCGGAAGGCTTTCCACTATATTTTGGAGTGTGGGGATTTGTGTTCATTCATCTACATGAGCATTAGTAAGGTCAGGTACTGATGTTAGGTGATGAGGTCTGGTGTGCAGTTGGTGTTCCAGTTCATCCCAAAGGTGTTCAGTGGGGTTGAGCTCAGGGTCTGTGCAGGATACTTGAGTTCTTCCACTCAAACCATGTCTTCATGGAGCTCGCTTTGTGTACAGGGGCATCGTCATGCTGGAACAGGTTTGGGCCTCTTAGTTCCAATGAAGGAAAATTGTAATGCTACAGTGTACAAAAACACTCTATACAGTTGTGTGCTTCCAACTTCGTGGAAACAGTCTGGGGAAGAACCACATATGGGTGTGATGGGTAGGTGTCCACATACTTTTGGCCATATTGTGTAAAGTTTATAGTATAAAGATTCCAGCAGCTCATCATAGTGGGAATTTCTCAGTCAGCAATACAGTCCATTCCCGAAAAACCAAAAGTGAACATATACATTGAATTATGTGTAATTTATATCATTTAATATTTGGTGAAACCTCCTTGAGCCTATTCATGTAACCAGTTCTTCATTGGATGTACAGTGATGGAAATAAATATTGGATGCATCAACATTTTTTTCAGTACATATATTTCCAATGAGGTTATTCACATGAAATGTTCACCAGACCTTGGTATTATCTCAAGAAATCGACACATGTGAAGAAATCCAAACATTAAAGTCCATAAATAAAGTTGTGTAAATGTGTAATAAAGAGTAATGACACAGGAAAAAAGTATTGAACACACCAACTGAAATGTATTTAATACTTAGTGGAGAAGCCTTTGTTTGTAATGACAAAGCTTCAAGACACTTCCTGTATGAAGAAATTAACGGGCCGCAGTATTCAGGTGTGATTTTGGCCCATTCTTCTAAACATATTGTCTTTAAATCTTGTTCAATTGGATTCAAGTCAGGTGATTGACTGGGCCATTCTAACACCTTGATTTATTTTTCTCTGAAACCAATGGAGAGTTTTCTTTGCTGTATGTTTTGGGTCATGGTCCTGCTGGAAGCTCCACCCACGTCTCATCTTCATCATCGTGGTAGATGGCAGCAGATTCTTCTCAAGAATCTCCCGGTAAAGGGCTCCATTCATTGTTCCTTCAATTATATGAAGTCTGCAAGTACTACGCGATGAAAAACAGCCCCACACCATGATGCTTCCACCTCCAAACTTCACTGTTGGTATAGTGTTTTTAGGGTGATGTGCAGTGCCATTTCTTCTCCTAACATGATGTGTAGTATAACAGCCAAAAAGTTCAGTTTTGCTCTCGTCTGACCAGACTACACTCTCCCAGTATTTCATAGGCTTGTCCAAATGAGTTGTAGCAAACTTTAAATGAGCTTTCTTTGCCTTTTCTTTAGTAATGGAGTCTTGCAGGGTGAGCGTGAGCAGTGGATTGCATTGCCTATTGTTTTCCCTGTGATGATGGCACCTGCTGCCTCCAAGTGTTTCTGGAGTTCTTTCCGAGTGGTCTTTGGCTCTTGGGGTACTCTTCTGACTATTCTTCTGACAGAAATCTTGTGAGGAGCTCCTGTGCGTGGCCGGTTGATGACGGAGTGATGTTGCTTTCACTTGCGGATAATGGCCACAATGGTGCTTACTGGAGGATTCAGAAGATTTTAAATACGTCTGTATCTGATTCCATCAATATGTTCTGTAACAATAAGGTTGCGAAGTTCTTGGAGAGCTCTTTGCTTTTACCCATCATGAGACGTTTCTTGTGTGACACTTTGGTAATGAAAAGCCATTTTATAGACCATTAGTTTACTAACCCAGCTGATATTAATTTGCACAGATAGGGGGTGTAATTACTTACGGATTTCAGCTGGTTCCTTGCCTTACCTTGCCTTGGAGAACTGCTTTTTCTTAGCGTGTTCAATACTTTTTTGCTGTGTCATTCCACTTTATTACACACATAACGTTTATTTATGGACTTTAATGTTGTGAATTCTTTATATTTCTGGATTTCTTGAGTTAATACTGATGTCTGGTGAAAATTTCATGTGAATAACCTCACTGGAAATATATTTACTGAAAAAAGTTGACGCCTTCAATACTTATTTCCCCCACTGTACGTTTGAGGTAATTATCATTTTGGAAGATCAATCTAAGACCAAGGCTTTGGGCTAACATATGCTGGTACTTAGCAGAATTCATGATGCCATCGATCATCATAATAGCCCCATAACCTCCCCCAAAGTATCAGTGATCCGCCATGTGTGTACAGTTGATATCCGGTTCACCAAACATGTCGATAGTGTACATGGCCATCCATGGCATTTAAATACGCGTTTCATATCATTACAACAAACTGTTTCACTTACAGTCTTGGATGCTCGGATTCCAGCGCAATTGGATGCTTTCTCTGCTCTAGCACACATACCAACTAAGATTCAATATGGTACTCGAAAAGTAAGAGAAATCTGTACTGCACTTTAACCTTCCAGCACCCGTGGCATATCAACACCAAGTGCATGTAATAATCGGATTTAATTCATTGTCCATTGAACAAAGTGCTCATTGATCTGGTACCAATTTGTAAAGAAAGACAGAGATCATAAACCATGAATACTCTCTTGTAATATCAACAGCCTTGTACTGTACAGGCCAGAAGCTGCCCTACTAACTGAAGAACTTGTTAGCAGTGATAAAAACAACAACAACAACAAAATTTATGTACACTTCATGTTTGCATGAGGTAAAGAACATTCAGTTTAATTCAATTTTATTTGTATAGCGCTTTTAACAATGCACATTGTCTCAAAGCAGCTTTACAGAAATATATAAACACAGGATACAGATTTTAAATGTGTGAATTAATCCCTATTGAGCAAGCCGGTGGTGAGGAAAAACTCCCTAAGATGATATGAGGAAGAAACCTTGAGAGGAACCAGACTCAGAAGGGAACCCGTCCTCATCTGGATAACAACACATAGTGTGAAAGTAAAAGAAAGTTCATTATGGTTTTAACATGAAGTCTGTTTGTTGAACTAGTCCACTGTTCAGTTTCATTTTTATTGAACATTTCTGCTGAACATTTCTGCTGAACTAAACATTTCTACTGAACATTTCTGCTGAACTAAACATTTCTGCTGAACATTTCTGCTGAACATTTCTGTTGAACATTTCTGCTGAACTAAACATTTCTACTGAACATTTCTGCTGAACTAAACATTTCTGCTGAACATTTCTGCTGAACATTTCTGCTGAACTAAACATTTCTACTGAACATTTCTGCTGAACTAAACATTTCTGCTGAACATTTCTGCTGAACATTTCTGTTGAACATTTCTGCTGAACTAAACATTTCTACTGAACATTTCTGCTGAACATTTCTGCTGAACATTTCTGCTGAACATTTCTGCTGAACTGTTTCTAGTCCACTGTTCAAAGGAGACCTGAGTGCAAAATTGTACATGGTAATTGCAGTCCTAAGGCCATCGCAGCAACCATAGTCCAGCACCCACAGCAAGAATGTCCATGTGGAATTGAAGTCCAAAACCCTTTCCATGGTACTTCAAGCAGTACCATCCTCAGCAATCTCCAGGCTGTAGCCTCCAGTTGATGAGAGCTCCATCCAGAGGTAGGGCATCAGGATGGATCAGGCAGGTCTGGAGAGCAGAAAGGGACATGCCCTGTAAGCAGTGCCACATCTAGTACCAAATAATGTAATTGTGTTTATTTGGGGCCAGTTTATAAAGATCCGGATGAGATCACTGTTCCTGTTCTTGTTTTTTTCAGTCTCTTCTCTCTTCAAGTTCATGTAGGTTGGTCTGTCTAGTAATCTTACTCATGCATAAATTTGCAGTGTCTGCCTTCATTAAAACAGACCAAGAGATATGTCCTAAGAGATATATTTGGAGAAGATCCAGGACTGAGCTTAGCATATTTTTTTTCCTCTCACAATCGATGGCAAAGTGCCTCAAAGCTGTGCCATATCAGATTGAGCATAAAGTAAAATCATCACTCCAGACAAATATGCTGTATGTCCCGCTCTCAAAGATGAGAAACTAGGCATGAGAGCAGATATATTCAAACATACTGTCAATGGTTGGCTGGGATGAAAGGACTAGCAGTGCTAAGCCCTCCCTTTCTTTGAAGGAAAAAAATACATACAATAAGGCTGTAATTTTTTTTTGACATCCACATCATTTGATTTTCTGTTAATAAATGGCTTAAAATGTTTGTTTTTAGGGTTCGTTTATGGAAAAAAAGAACAATAGCATTGCCAGTGGTTGTAAAAATACTCAGTATGAAGTAAAGTCTAGGGCTGATTTGTTTTCAAGCCCAGGCTGTAGATTCACAGGCGTGTCAAGTAATTACACGAGTGGTTTTTTTTTTGCTTACCATGCTTGCTATTCAGAAGAGACTTGGAATGAATACAGACTTGACACATTTGACTTCAATCGCAAATAGTTCTGCCTATCCGTCTTTCAGTGAGGGCGTTCTTAAGTGTACGCGTAATAATTTTGTGCCTGTGATGAGACCTTGAAGTTCAATTCCAATGCTTTCATAATAGTAACACATTGTATCCAGCTGTCATTATAATAGGAATACCTATACATAATCAGTCTACACTCACCGTCCACTTTAGTCATTCATTCATTCTTGTTCTTGGATGACAAGAGTGGAACCTGATGGGGTCTTCTGATGTTGAAGCCTCAAAAGTTGCTCAAAGTTCGATGTTTTGTGCATGCTGATATGATTTTCTGCTTACCAAGGTCACTAAGAGTTTTATTTTAGTTGCTATAGTTCCTACTTCCTGTCAGGTCCGACCAGTCTGGTCGTTCTGCTCAGATCTCTCTCATCAAGGTGTTTCAGCCTGCAGACCCTATGCCACAGGATGGTTTTTGTTTTTCACACCATTCTGTGTAAACTCTAGAGAGTGTTGTGTGTGAAAATCCCAGGAGATCAGTAGTTTCTGAAATACTCAAACCAGCCCTTCTGGCACCAACAACCATGCCATGGTTAAAGTCAGAGTTAAAGTCACAAACATTTTCTTCATTCTGATGTTTGATGCGAACATTAATTGAAGCTCTTGACTTGAACAGGTGCACAGGTGTTTCTTTTAAAATGGCTGGTGAGTGGATTTATGGCATGATGTATTTTGGGGCTTGGATCAGACAACCTGCGATATACAGTAGCATTTTTCTTTTTAACCAAATATCTATCTGAACAGTATTGCAAAGTCATGCAGCTGTTAGTAACACCAAATTAATTTGACATAAAATGTTAGGACTTTTTTTTTTAAATAATTGAGGCATCTACTGCAAAGCTTTTTTCCCTGCACGATGTGATCTGGCTGCATTATAACGCTGTGTGTGAACAAAAGTGTTCACTGTTCTAATTTTACTCAATCGGCTACCCAGATTAAGCCTTTATACACTTTACATGAAAAAAAAATGCCCTTCAATTACTGTAGACCTAATATCCTTGTTGAGAATTTGATTAGAAGCTAAATGGAACTTTTTGATGTGTGATTATCCCATGAAACAAAAATGTAAAAACCAAATTATCAGTGGGTTTGAATGACTTTGTAACATGTCATAAAGAGATCACTTAAACTTGAAATGAAATGTGCTTATACAGCATTTTGATGGGTTCTTTGGCACTGTAGTGATGTGATAACAGCGTTCTCTCTCTGTTTAATCCTCTCTTGCATTTAAGTGTCAACTGGCTCTCTTTTTTGGGACTGATAACCCACAAAAAAAAAACTAGATTTAATATTAGCTCGCAGTAGTCACACTGTTTTTCTCTTTGATGTTAAGATGACACTGAATACTTAATTTTTTGACGCCACTAAATATGAATACAGTCCCAATTTTAGATTCAATCCAGCAGTTCTGTTATATGAGGTGCACATTTTGATTTTAAGTAAATACATTATATAGTCAAAGGTTTGTGGACACCTGACCATCACGTTCATGTGAGCTTGTTGAACATCCCCTTCCAGATTTTGTCCTCTTTTGCTGTAATAATGCAGTCCACTCTTCTGGGAAGGCTTTCCACTAGATTTTGGAGCGTGTCTGTGGGGATTTGTGTTCATTCAGCTACAAGAGCATTAGTGAGGTCAAGCACTGATGTTAGGTGAGGCGGCTCCAGTTCAAGTTCATCCCAAAGGTGTTCAGTGGGGTTGAGGTCAGGACTGTGCAGGATCCTTGAGTTCTTCCACTCAAACCATCTCAAACCATGTCTTCATGGAGCTCGCTTTATGCACGGGGCATCGTCATGCTGGAACAGGTTTGGGCCTCTTAGTTCCAGTGAAAAGAAATTGTAACACTACAGCGTACAAAGACATTCTAGACAATTTTGTGCTTCCAAATTTGTGGCAACAGTTTGCAGAAGAACCACATATATTCTAGTATGGGTATGATGGCCAGGTGTCAAGCCATAAAGTGTATCTTCCAAGAGCATTCAGTGGGAAATGGTGTGTTTTGAGATGAACATTTATTGAGACAGTTGTTAGCTTGTATTTAATTAAGAGTTGTTTAAAGACGATGGTAGCGCAGTGGTAATCTGTTCTACCACTGAAGTCTCAGGATTGCCTGAGATGAAGAGTTGCTGTTGGTCCACCTTAGAGCAAGACCCCTAACAGCTCATTCTTGGATTGTATCCTGTCTCAGCCTCAGTCGATTTGTTTGCCAAATGATTAAATGGAATGAAGGGAGCAAACGGTTTGCTGAGACCAGTGAATTCTCCTTCGAATTTAATTACGTAAATGCAAGATCAGCCTTTTAATTTTATGATATTTTTTTCTTTTTAATAAACAAAACAGACTGAAAGGAAATAAAATGTTCTCTTCTGTAATTAGTTGCAGTAAAGCATAGTTGACACGCCTCAAATTTGTCTGATGGATCGCTGGCTGAGATGCTCTTACAGCACTATGGCAGAACCCAGCACTCTCACAGCACTACAGTGAAAGCCTTTCCCTGGAAGCTGCTAATAGATGGATACCTGCACACCCTCAGTGATGAATGCACATTTATTTGCTGTGGGGCTGCAAAGCAGAGATTAGAATACTTTCTACAATCTACCAAATCATGCACATGTTCTGAATGGAGCTGGATGCAGACTGAGCAGACATTTTTAGCGACAACTGAAACGAAAAGTTAGGCACAGACATGATACCACAGAGACCGCATAGCTTTCTGCAACTGTTTTTCACCTTCGTTCTATGTTCAATGCGTGTCCCATTGACTCAGTCTTGTTTTATTTGATCGTCTTATTTTTTTCTCAACAGCTATCAATATAAACATTTTATGTTAAACATTTTTACAGCTTGGAGATATAAAAAATGGGCCAAAAAAAAAAATCACATTGTGGTTTAAAATTTGTCGAATTATGTTCAGCAGTCTTTTGCAGTTTTACTTCACCTTGTTATTCTCAGGTCAAAAAAACCCGACAACAACAAAAAAAACGATGTTTCTTGTTCATTAGAGAAATTGAGCCAAGTGCATAGATAGCAAGTTCATTAAACGTTCATTAAATATTAGTGGAATAGTTGGCAGTAATGAGAATGAAATGCAACATGCAAAAAAGGCTCAGCCAAATCCACAGTCCGGGGCAAGTCTTTGTTAGTTCTTAATCCATTGAGAATATATGTTTAAATATGTTAAATGGTCTGCAGTTATATAGCGCTTTTTTTTTTAACCATAGTGGTTCTACAAAGCGCTTAATACTGTGTCTCATTCACCCATTCACACACACACTCACACATGGTAGCAGAGCTGCCACCAAGGTGCTAGCTTGCCATCGGGAGCAACTTGGGGTTCAGTGTCTTGCCCAAGGACATTTCAGCATTTGGAGTCATGTGGGCCAGGAATCGAACCGCCAACCCTACGATTAGGGGACAACCCGCTCTACCACCTGAGAAACATCTAGTGAATGGATATATTCACTGGGGTACATGGTGGCTTAGTGGTTAGCATGTTCGCCTCGAACCTCTGGGGTCAGGGGATCAAATCCCGCCTTTGCCTTCTTCCCGTACCTCAGGGCCTCCTCTGGGCACCCCAGTCTCCTCCCCTAGTCCAAATACATGCTGTAGGCAGACTGGCATTTCCAAACCGTCTATAGTGTGTGAATGGGTGTGCGATTGTGCCCTGCGAAGAGTCCAGGGTGTCCCCCACCTTGCAACCCGGGTTCCCTGGGGTAGGCTACTGGGGGTGTATTACAGAAACGTTCTATCTTAAGTCTTAAGTGAAAGTTTGAGAAGTTAAATTAGGATTTTTCACAAATTCGTATTACAGAAGCAAACCTTAACTTGATTTAGGATTCTTATCTTATCTTACAAAATCTTATCTTGAGTTAAGAAATCTTAAACTGCTCCATCGAGTTCTATAATCAACTCTCAGGTCTGTTACCAAGCAACCAACTACAACCAAGAACTGTGAAGTAAACTTTCGATTAAAATGGAGTATGTTGAATATTAAATCACTTGCACTATGACTAGTACTGCTCTGTGACGGTCGCAATTCTAATGCTAACTGCACTACCATATTTCATAGAAGTCTGTAATTATTTATCAGTGTTTTGTTGTCAAAGCACAGAACATCATCTGGGTACTCCAAAAGTCTTTCCACCATCAAACATCACAGTTCTTCATCTTGTATCATTAATAAATGTAACGCCATTCTAGGACATGGCTATTGTAATGTGACTGTTATCGTTGGCTTTCAAATAAGTTTTAAGTTAGGACACCAGTGGGGTTGTCCTAAAGTTAAGACACTTTTTAGGATTTTTTTGTCATGTTAGGATGCTTCTGTAATATCCTTTTCCTATCTGTAGTTAAGATAAGATAAGGCACTTAGGAAATGTTATTCTGTAATAGCATTTGTCCTAAATGAGGTCCTAACTGAAATTGCTATGATTAACAAACAGATAAGAATGGATTCCAAAGTTGGGATCTTTCTATAATACTCCCCCTGGCTCGCCTGCAACCCTGTGTAGGATAAGTGGTATGGAAAATGGATGGATGGATGGATGGATGGATGGATAGATAGTCTTCTTCAGTCATGTCATGAGAGATGGATGTTTCTGGACCAATTCTATAATGAAGTATTATTTCGAAATATAGCATCACTAAAATGAAGAATGAAAATGATTTACTGCTACACAGAAATCAACAGGTGATTTGGCCAACATCATTAAGACACTTTTCTGGGAGCTGTATATCTCTGCACAAGCAGGAGGCAAGATCTTTTCCAGAAGATCAGGAAGTGAAATGAAGCGCGGAGTTGGAATATTCATCCTTCCGTATAGACATTCGTTTACAGAGTCACTATAAACATTGTCAAGCAGAGGCACTTTATCATGAGGAGGCATCACCATTATCTTCCCAGTGATCCTGTGCACGTGAATGTACACGTGACATTAATGTGCTTCTCACAACTGCACAAGTGTGATATGAGTCTTCCAGCCTCATGAATGAGAAAACAGCTCAAGAATTTTGAGTGACTCTTATTAACTCAAGGTAAAACCTTATCCTTTTATGCATTGATGCCTCACAATGAATGTCCTTCTTACAAAATGGCTGTGCATTTTCTCAATTTCTCAAAAAGAAGAAAGTACATAGACTGGGAAAATGGACTGAGAAATACACAAAATGTGTTTGATTTCGGACAGAGCTGGAAATGGAAGTCATGGAAAGCTCGGCTGCAATCTCTAAAATATATATAAATATATTAGGGAGGTAACCGAATAAGAATACATTATTCGGATTGAGCAGATAATGTGTCCTAAATGAATACAAATACAGACTCAAACAGTAGGAGTATTCAGTTCAGGAGTTCTTTTTTTAAAGAAAGATTTTTTTGACTAGGTATGTGCATTGGGACAGTGATCTTACAGTACAAAACAAATAAATCACTTGAGTATGAGGTATTTACTTTATTAATTTCCCCCAAAAAACTAAAACTGTTTTTTCATACACCCAGAAATGTTGGGATAGTTCCAACATTTATCAAGTTGTAGTTGGGTGGGATGTTTCTGAAACCTGGCAAACCTGCTCACTAGCTTTGGTGAGTTATCCTGTAAAGCTCTACAATAAAGAACAATGGTGCATATTTTTGGTTTGCAGTACACAACCATTATTTTCAAAACCTGGCAACTATTCTCATGGGACAAAGAAGAACATTAACATAATACTAATATGAGATAGACTATTTTTTTTTCCCAGCAGTGGTTTTCTCTAGTAGCCTGATCTAAACACTGTCTTACTGAGCTCCAAAATAAAAGAGATGTGTTGCTTTCATTTATTGAGCTGCTGCTCCATATAGTTCACTATAATCATCTAATTCATTTAAATTTGCTAGTGTTTGAATGATCGTTCTCCATGGTTAGTAAAACCTAAAAATCATACGGTCATTATAATGAAAAGCCACTTAAAGGACCCCATTTTGACTCGTAGAACGACTCCAGGTGCGTCCCAGCTTTGTAGTTCAACAAACTTTTCGGATCTTTCTGGAATGTAACATACTCAAAAACTGAAGTGAATCTGATAAAATATTATTAAATGGATATTGTTGTCGAATAAATAACAGTAAACAATTATAATATAAATAAATGACTGTAAATAACAGTTTTTTTTGTTTTGGAAAAGGAATCATTACTTTGAAATGTTTATGCATGTTAATATATATATACTATAAATATATAAAAACTATATATATATATATATATATATATATATATATATATATATATATATATATATATATATATATATATATATATATATATACTTGTTAACTGGTGGAATAGTACTACTATTATTATATTAGTATACTATAATTATACTAGTTATTATTAATACTATTATTATTACTAGACAAGTAACAAGTGTTAGACAAGTATATGACAATCTATCTCTTACCCCCTACAGAAGCAGTTCTCTTCTAAATAGTGCTGTTTGTACAGCTATAGTGCTGTAATTATTCAATACCCTACGCAGTGAACCAGTTGGTCTGTTTATTTAATTAACCTGTGGAGGCACAGGTGCCCTGGGGTCAGCAGACAGGATCGGCATGTGCAGAACCAGGAAATGAGATGTTCCAGCAGGGGCATAACACAAGGACGCTGACAGATGGTACAAAGCCTTATTTCTAGACAACTCACAACAAGGCAGACACAATGATGATGCGACTGAATATCTGAATGGGGTTGGTGGGGATCTTTTGCACTAAAGGATACTGGAGCTCATTGCATTCTTGTTGGCTCTTCCATTCAGTAAATGATCCCTGCATATCAAGCTGGCACGTTGTGTAGTCCAGCACATCCACTTATCATTTCCAGTTCTAGCTGAATAACCCAGTGGCTTGCTTAAGAAGTCAAGGCAGAGGTTGAAGAGTCTTTCTGGAAGCACATAGTTATTAATCTTTTTAAAAGATAGTGAAAGAATATATAGGGGGAAGGAACGTAGCTGGGGAATGATTTCAAGGGCCTTTAGTATACAGGGTTTAAAAACTGTTTGACCATGCATTAATCTGTCATGGTGTTCAAAATTTCGACTTGATTTCTGTGAGGCAGGCCTAACAGCATGTCTAGAGGCTTTCTTGACTTTTCCAAATATGACATGTTCATGATTAGTGGCAACTCTTGCTAAGAGTAGAACATTTAGAGCAGGGGTGTCCAGTTTTATCCTCAAAGATTTGATGCATCTGCAGGTTTTTGTTCCAAACAATCAGGATCCCTACCTGATTTCACTTGTTAATCAGTTCATATTGGCAGGGTTGGAAGTAAACCTGCAGTCATACTGATGCTTTGCAGAGAAGGTAAGTCACCCATGACCTAGAGGAAGACATCTGGAAAAGGATCAAACTGTTCCTACAAGATGGGTGACAGCAGGGAGCAGTGTACAGAAGGAGATCTGCTACTTGAACTCTTGTATGCGGCAAAGGCTGAAATTTGATGAAGCAATTTGAATATAAATAATTCTGCCCTGATGTTTATTGCATGGTATTTATGGCTGCTCTCTGAGATTGACGTTGCACATATTCTGCAATATATTCTATAGTTATAATATAGAGAACCTCATGGTTTAATAAAAGCAGCTGAGCCCAGCCTGAAGTGCTTTATAGTTTCATACACAATCTCAGTTCAACAATGATAAGCTCGCACTGAGAATACTCATCACATCAAATTGAAGCATGCTCAAATATCACTTTATAGGCATAACACAAAATAGAGATTACTCAATTGGCCAAAAAAAGACACATTGGACTAAATTGTTCTGATCATGAGTGTGCTTTGACTGTGTGTATGGCTGTGTAGAATGTAAAGACATTAGCCTTGGGTTCAAGAAAAAGAAAATTTCACACAAATACACAGTGGGTATAGCTCTGATAAAAGTGGTGGATTTGTTGAATGAAACCATTGGGATGAAAAGTATCCCTTTTGTGTATATTTTGCAAAAGGATGTCCTTAAAAACAATATACTTTTGGTATTTATTTATTTAATATGACCAGTGATTGATTACAAGGGGAAGCGGTGGGTTCAAAGGGCATGGGACCTAATCAGTCACTAATACCCCTGGCAGAAGCAAAAAAATACCAAAATAGCTTTCCAGGAAAATCATCTAAACTGATTAGTTAGCTAATGTAATAGCCAATATAATCCAACATAGTTTGTGTTATGTTGTAATACAACATAGAGACATTAAGACAGTAATATGGAATAAACTCACTCTGTTAGTTTCTCAGATTGGTGTCTTTAATAAAAAAAAAAAACTTCTCCTCTATGATAAAACTCTTACAATGAACAGGTAACTGTTAGAAGTCAGTAAGTTCTTCCCCTGTGTTTCATGTTTGCTTCACACACAGCGGTGTGATCACATTATTGTATAATGGATTAATTTACAGAAAACGACAATCATGATGATGTGTTAATAAAAATATATTATATTATATAGTATAAGCATCATGAGATCCACGTAATGATGGTTAGGACGGATGCAAATGCAGACAAGAGTTTAATTAGAGAGAGACAGGCAGACAAATCCAAAACACGAGACAATAGCGAGGTCAAGAAACAGGCAAAGGGTCAGGCGATTGGCAAACAGGCATAAACAGGGCAAGCAAGAATCGAGATCGAGAAACAAGAAGCAAGATCAAAGAACATGAAACAAAACGAGGAACAGGGTACAAACATTTGGTACGGTGATAACACTCAATACAGTCTCTTTATACTATGGTTGTGAGTGCTGTGAATTTAATGCAGGTGTGCGTGATTAGAATGAAGGTGAGTGTTCTGGGAATTGCAGTCCATGGCGGATATGTTTGTAGGCCGCAGTGCAGGATGGGAAATATAGTCACTGGTTTGCTGTGATATGACAAAAAGGCTATATAACGGCTATAATTCATTATAATGACCAGTTTAATCCTACAGAATCGCACACTTTACTTTCTGTTTCTTCAAACAGACTCCAAGTAAACAAACAGTGTAAGTGATATAAACCACAGCAAGTCAATAAAAATAAAAACTAAAGCGTTGTCGTTTGGTAAGTGATAGAATTGTGTATTTAAATACTAGTTAAATTGAAGTGCTTCAATACAAGAGATGCTCCTACTGCTGAATACAGAATACAGAGTTGAAACGCAGGTGTACATTAGTTAGGCTTCTTATGCACAATTTTACACACGCTCAGGAGCATGAGTACGATATGGGATTTTCATGAATACCCTTTTATTTTTGCTGTATAAATTCTCATACAACCTATTAACGAATAAATCCGTTTGTATCCACCTTGATAAATGAAGTCCATTGTTAGTAAGCTTATTAAACTTTTTTTTTTTTTTTTTTTTTAAACTTCACATTCATTGTTTTAAACTCCTGGGAGCCATGGATGGTTCCTTCACACTTATAATACGATATTAGCTTAATTGTCATACTTTTCTTTCTATGTAGTTGTTGCATAATGAGCTGGATATGTAAAGAAGCTTAGGAGGTTAAGAATGTGCTAATTATTTTCTTCTCCATCTGTGATGCTAAAGTACTAGGACTAAAATAGAAGTCACCCCCCCCACCCCCCCAAACACACACATTTTTCAGACATTTGAATGATAGACATGTTTCAGGCTTGGTAGTGCAGGGCTGGAAGAGTTATAAAACATGTAATTGTGAGGTATTATAGCCTGGCATGGATTTATATAACCTCATATGCCTCTGCCTGAAGGCATGGAGGAAAATAGTTTGCGCCAGGTGAAACTGCTATTTACTCTGTAAGAAATTAGAGCTGAGCTCCAGTGAGCAGCTCAGTCAAGACGTGTGAGGAATCTACTGTTTTTAGAGCCGTGTCATGAGTGCTTTTGTTTTATTTATATTGCATAACATTCATTTAGACAAGAGTGAAGCTACCTGAGAAGAACCAGGTTTGGTTTTCTGCTGGGCTGAGTCAATGCAAAATTTGTCAGGCTATAATTATATAACAAATGAAAGACAGACCAAAAAAAAAACAAAAAAAAAAACCCCATAAAAAAAACAGTACTGCTGTGCAGAAACGAACAGATCGACTTTCTCTCTGCTAGAGATGTTCCAAATTAGCCGAAACACCTCTTTGTAAATTTGCCAATCCGTGTGCAGAGGCTTGCTGCAAGACAGCTCATCTGCTATCTGATTACATCGGCCCAGTAGGTAGGCAGCTCTTAGAGACAGAAGATGTGCATCTGTCCACATCCAGAGTTCACCAACTTGAACATTGCTCTCATCTGATATGTGTATCATATAAAACTGCAGTTGTTTTAATAAGACGTTTAGGTCTCTCAGATCCAGAATGGAGCAGTTACTGTACAAAATTGGGTGTGCTTCACATACTAGAACATGTATTGCCTGTTTCTCTAGTAGCAACTGCACCCCCACAGTATAAGCACTTGCCTTGGGTCTCGCACCTCTGTGGGACAGACCTCTATGTTTGGGGGGGTGGTCAGTGGTGAAACTGCAAGCAATACCCTGAAGGCAGTGTGTGCAGTCAGCAGCCATGGATCTGATATTATTAAACTTTAATCCTTCAGTTGCAAAGCTGAAAACCTATTAAAACATCATTTCAGAAATGATACTGTGTTTTCCTGAATCGTGCTCTGGAGGTTTGGTCATGCCTGTCTCTGGCACAAAGCCTCCTTTGTGTTTTGGCACAAAACCTTTGACGTGGCCCACGCTGTAGCCTGTGTAACTTTATCTGATGTTTAATCCCCCTCTCTGCCAAAATAATGTGAAAGTAGAGAAGTCACTTAACGCTATATGGTCGTCTACAGGTGGCTTATTACGTGCATATTCATACGTCTAGTGGCGTTTGTGTGTTATTGAATGCTGGGGCTGATCTGTGTGGGATATTTTACGTTGGATTTTATTTGAGCTTCGCTTTATAATTATAATTTAATTTAATGATATAACTATCACGTGGTGCTCCTGCCTGGAACAACAGAAAAGCATTCACGTGGGTGTGATCAAAAGTGGCTATAATAACTTATATTATTATTTTGGATAAGATTTTCAAAACTGAAGCTATTAAATAAAATCTCATTCATACTTGGGATTTGACACTCACGATCTCTGAACACTATGGCAAACATTTTTTCTGTTGTGCCACTCAGGAGCACTTAATAACAATAATATTGAAGCTATCAAATAAAATCCGAAGCTAAAAAAAAGGTTCGCCACTTCCCATTTGTAAAGTATGCGTACGTGATATGAGATTGTGCCGATTTTACCAGGCTTTGGAACTTGAACTTACTTTGCAAACCATTGGGTCAGCTCTATTATATTAAAGCTGTATTACACAGTGCAGATTTACATGCAAAATCTCATCAGCTTGTCCCACTACTGAAGCACTGATGTCAAACTTAAGACTTCAGCATCTACCATTGCAGCCAGTATGTCTGGCCTTTTGTCTAGTGCCAGCTTCAATGCACTCCTGAGTAAAAAATGGTTTATTATGGAATAGCCCAGAGACACAATTGGTCAGTTTTTCTATAGCATATTTACTGCCACTGCTGGGCCAGATTCCTGCATTATACTCTGATCTTCATAATGCTCCAATTGTAGGTTATCAGCAGTCTCTGCAAAAGTGGACTTCAAGCTTGGAGAATAGGATGCAGCCACGAAAAGATCAAGGTCTGTCTCTGTTTTCAAGCTGACTATGCTAAGTTCCATCATGTGCTACACTTCACTGTGCTGTTGCATAGTTATTAACAGCGCTTGCATTTGGCTTATACCTGCTACCAGGTCCCATCCCAATGCAGTAAAGGCACTTGCTGTTCTTCTTCCATTGGGCTGACCAATAGAGCCTTCTGTGCATTTCTGTTCTTGTTTTGACAACACAGTGAAGGAGTTTACCTTTTTTTCTAGACGGTGTACAATGCAACAGTGTTTAAGTAGGTGGTATGTGTCAAAGTAACATCCACATGAATGCCAGGATCCAAGGTTTCCCAGCAGAACATTTCCCAGAGCATCACACTGCCTCTGATGGCTTTCCTTCTTCCCATAGTGCATCCAGGTGCCATCTCTTCCCCAGGTATGTGACGCACACACACACACACACACACACACACACAGCCTTCCACATGATGTAAAAGAAAACATGATTCATCAGACCAGGCCACCTTCTTCCATTGATCCATGGTCCAGTTCTGATTCTCCTGTGCCCATTGTAGGTGTTTTCGGAGGTGGACAAGGGTCAGCATGGGTACTCTGACTGGTATGCAGCTACACAGCCCCATACGCTGCAAGCTGTGACGCACTGTGTATTCTGACACTTTACTATCATAGCCAGCATTAACTTTTTCAGCAATTTGTCCTACAGTAGCTCTTCTGTTGGATCAGACCAGACGAGCTAACCTTCACTCCCCACACGCATCAGTGAGCCCTGGGCGCCCATGACCCTGTCGCCAATTCAGCGGTTGTCCTTCCTTGGACCACTTTTGGTAGGTACTAACCACTGCATACCGGGAACACCCCACAAGTCCTGCTGTTTTGGAGAAGCTCTGACCCAGTTGTCTAGCCATCACAATTTGGCCCTTGTCAAAGTCACACAGATCCTTACACTTTTTTTCTGCTTCCAACACATTAACTTCAAGAACTGACTGTTAACATGCTGCTTGATACATCCCACCCCCTGACAAGTGCCATTGTAACAAGATAATCATGTTATTCACTTCACCTGTCTGTGGTTTTATGTTTATGTTATGGCTGATATTGTTGCACGAATAGTCCTTGTTGTAATTATCACATCAATTGCTAAAAAAAACCTGGTTTAATTTAACAGTATGATTTCCATCCTCATTATACAATAGCTTAAACTCAACTTATTGTGTGCACAATTTGCCACAAGATACTAAACGAAGGTCATGAAATTGTAACGTATGCGTGAAATATAGGCTATTTTGTCACACTTCTAATTCGCTTATTGATTTGTTGAATTAATAAACTAATGACAATGTTTTGATTCATTCAATGCGGTCTCCTTTAAAGAACATGTGGAACATTAAAGGATAAGCTGACTAAGCACATATCTGCTACACTTACAGCTCACTTTAATTTAAAGAATAAGTAATAACTAATTGAATTCATTTGGTCCTTGAGTTGAACAATATCTCTGATTAAGATGCTGTCTCTTCCAATCTTCTTCATGTTCTTCAAAGGGAAGATATTAGCGGTCTGAATACCGATGTGCACACATTTGGTATTAAATCCTTCCTATGTGTGCTTATGTCTCGTTCAACTCTCATTTAGTCAGGAAGCACATAATAAATGAATAATCCCCAGATATGAACATGGTACTGCTACGTACCGTAGACCAATAATACATCGAAAACTCTTAAATGTGCTCATTTATCAGCATACATAGAGTTGTTCACAGCATACAATATTACATATACTGTACATACACATATATATTCACGTTTGAGTTTGAGTGTTGACAATAAAAGCTTAAAATTACAAATTTCACCAGACAATCATGCACAGTCCCAACACTGTTACCATATTAGTACTAACTTTAATATTATATAGATGCACCGATGTATCTGCCGATAATCGGTATCAGCCTTTAAAGGCAATTTTTCACACTTAAAAACATCCAATGATCAGGGCCGATTATATCCTGTCAATCAAAAGAGGGCGGGAAAACACACTGAATTTGTGCTGTGTGTAAAGATGACGTCTCTTGTGTGGAATGACGACAAAACTGCAGTTTATAATCTCTGTAATGTCTGCACTGCTAAAATTTTACACCAGAAGTGAGCAGGAGTGAAGCAGGAGTTTCGGCGTTGAGTCTAATTTGTAATTTTTATTTTTTGCCGCACTGTGTTTTCACTGTTTGTTCTCGGGATCGGTTGAGAAATTTAGCATCGGTGCATCTCTAATAATAATAAATATAATGCTAATGAAGAGCTACATACTATTAACACCCACTTGTTGGCCCTCTATTTTGCCCCTAGTGGAACAACAGAGACTAGGTCTTTTTTTGCCATCATTTAAATCGGTTATAGTCCACAAGATGATATTACTTTAGAACGTGGACTCTAAATTCATTTGGTTAGCCAGATTAGAGTCATTATTTAGCCAGCCAGCGGCAATGGTTTTTGCTGACCTAATTAGATGACAGACTGAAAAAAGGGCAATTCTTTTTCCTTTCAATAGTCATACACCACGTCCAATCAGCAATGAGCATGTGGACACTGTCCATTTTGATCGAATGTTCATGTTTTTATTGTTGTGTTTTATAGTTTGTGTCATGTTTTATGTGTTTTTTTTTTTTTTTAAATATGTTTTGCATCCACAAGCCACTGTAATCACAAGGTTTTGAAAAAAAAATACTTTTGCTGAAAGATATACAGTAATTTAGTTTAAATTTAATACGGCCACAGCTAATATGAACTGGTTTGTAGTAAGCTGGGAAGGTTTTTAAACTGTGATTCAACTGGAAACATTCTATCCAGTCTGCCAACCATGATATCTACATAAACATTTCCTGTGCCAGTGAGTAAATATAGTCACCGCCTCATTCTGAATAATACATCAGAGTTCAGAGATAATTCATTTCCTTGCACTGATCTGCAATGAATTTAATCACAAAGTGTCCTTAAAGTATTCAAACTCATTTTTGCTCCATTTCATTTTTGTATAAATCTGTCAAATGATTATGCTGAATTGTTTTATAAAATTTACTGAGGTCCAGCATATTACTACAATGTCCTCTCCAGAACTGGTCTAAATACAATAATAACAGTGGTTTCTGCATAGAACAATGTCGTTTACATTGTTTTTGTCAACAGTTATATGGCCAAAAGTGGAAACCTGACCATCACACCCATATGTGGTTCTTCCCCAAACTGTTGCCACAAATTTGGAAGGACACAATTGTCTAGAAAGTCTTTGTTTCATGTAGCATTACAATTTCCTTCACTGGAACTAAGAGGCTGTTCCAGCATGACAATTCCACTGTTCACAAAGCCAACTCCATGAAGACATGGTTTGAGAAGGTTGGACTGAAAGAACTGGAGTGTGAGCACAGAGCATTGATCTCGACCCCACTGAACACCTTTGGGATGAACTGGAACACCAACTGCACCCCAGACCTCCTCACCCAACATCAGTACCTGAACTTACTAATGCTTTTGTTAGCTCTGGAACGAAAACTTTTACAAACAAAATGTCTTCTAGCCTGCTTCTAGGAAGAGCTGATAGTTACTTGAATGTTGGACTTATTTTTTACTTATAAATAAGTACAGTGTTCTGTGCTCACACCAGGACTCCTTTTCACAGTATCATCATCCCAATTTCTTATCAACACATTTAGTACTGTTTACCTTTTCTCCATACCATGTGTACTTTAATGATCAAAAAGTGATCCCATTCCACTCAAGTTTTCTTCTTCACAATGTCTCATTTAAAAAAAAAATTTTTTGACTACCTCAGTGCATCCTTTTGGTCATAGTAATTCCACAGAGCCGTTTCTGCCATCTGCTTCTCCATGTAGTTTAATAACTACATGCTGGTACAGCTAGCATTAGCATAGATTTCATGTCAAACCTTTTCATGTCAACCGCCTCTAATTTTATATAATTAGCAAAAACATATTGAGATGCTTGTAGGGGTGAAAACAAGCCTGACCTGGCATTTGTATGTCCATCCTTTGTTTGAAGGTGCACATACGGACTCAAGTCCTGTAAATATGGACTCACTCCTGGGACAAAAATGTAATCATCTTGTACTAGTAGGATTTCATCCATCTCCCCGTCCTGTATTGAGCATTCTGGTGGTGTTGGGGAGCGGGAGTAGTCCGGGTTTGTGTTGGAATTCCCACTTTTCATAAGCCAATTAAATTCTTTTGGATGATGCCAAAAGTCCACAAGTGATGTATATCACTGTTTGTGGTTTTCGCGTTTCCTTGCAAACAGTCTGAAGTGCAGGACATTTTGAATGCAAACAGCACAGGAGTCTACTAGCACCAAAGATCCACAGGCCTGAAGTCACTAATGAAAACAACTGGGATGCTGTGGGACCTTTGGATTCCATTAGAAAACCATTCGTGTCCATGACTGATCACAATTCAACTGCTTCGCAAAACATCAAATACAAATCACATACAAACACTACAACATAGTACATGAAGCACATTTTCCCAGCACATTTATGGCTGTGTGCTCTGCCCATGTCAGCAATTTCAGAACTGGCCTCCGATGTTGCATTTGCTTCTCGCAATCACGAGTGAAGATCACTGTGCAGATATAGCAGAGTTTTTGGACATCAGGAGCTGGAATGTCATGGAGACTTCAAACAAACAGAACGGAAAGGTGATGAATTGGTGAAAATTGAAGCAATTAAAAAATTCAATTTTTTTCATTGAACTTTGGCAAACAGGGAACGTGTCAATACTTCTTGGTTAAATCCACTGTTCAATTAACTAGAGTAGTATTAGTCAGTCCAGCATATGTTGACGCAAGGTATTGGAAAAATCTTGGAGGAGAGTGTGTGTGGTTTTCTATTGAGTTAGTAATATCACACACCTCTGTGCTGAATTGAAATGTTTCATTTTTCGCATGTATCTGAACCACAACAAAGCATACTGAAGGCATATGTCCAATTTTTATAGCACATAGCTATGAAAGATGTTAAGATGTTTCTGAATTTGCAGTGTTATTTGTTTTGCTTTTGCATTTTCTGACCTGCTGATACTTGTGTTTTTCATTGTGCTGTTTTATGTTAGATTTTAAAGTATTTGCTGTTTTTGGTTTTAGTGTTGTATTTTATGGTTTGATGCCATGTTTTTGGTACGATAATATGTTTTGCACTCAGAAACCACCGTAAATACAAGGTCTGAAAAAACCCCAAAATACTTTTGCTGAAAGATATACAGTAATTTATTTTAAATCTAATACAGCCACAGCTAATATGAACTGGTTTGTAGTAAGCTGGGAAGGTTTTTAAACATTGATTCAACTGGAAACATTCTATCCAGTCTGCCAACCATGATATCTACATAAACATTTCCTCTGCCAGTGAGTAAATATAGTCACCGCCTCATTCTGAATAATACATCAGAGTTCAGAGATAATTCATTTCCTTGCACTGATCTGCAATGAACTTAATCACAAAGTGTCCTTAAAGTATTCAAACGTGTAAAGTACTTTTACTGTTTCATTCTTGTATGAATCTTTCAGATGATTGTGTTATAACAATGTCCTATAGTGTCCTCTCCAAAACTGGTCTAAATGTATTAATAACAGTGGTTTCTGCATTGTATCTTACATTATTTTTTGTCTTTAAACATATTCAACAGATACACTATATGGCCACTATATAAAAGCGGACACCTCGCCATCACACCCATATGTGGTTCTTCACCAAACTGTTGCCACAAAGTTGGAAGCACACAATTGTATAGGATGTCAAACTTTGCAAAGTTAGACTGGCTGTTTGATCTTTGCAGACAGATAGCCAAGGCAGAACAAAATTTGTGTTTAATATGTTTAATAGAATTCAACCACAGTGACATCTGAGTGTTTTTTCCAGACTGCTTGTTTCCAGTTAAATTCCAGTTAAATAGGGTTATAATTCTCATGAGCCCACTAGTTGCCAGAAGCTCAAATCTATGGTAGGTTGAGTCTAAGTCATCTCACCCACTGTGCAATAATAAATATCTTAGATTTATTACATGTCACACTGTACAAGGTGATGGCAATAAAATCTTGGTCTAATTCTCTGGCAGACTTTGTGATATACCTGCAAGTTATGGTCACATGTGCTGCACATCAGATTATATGATAGATTCTCTCACAATAATCCTGCAGTACGGTATTGCGCCTATTGGTGACCTTTTAGACTTATAGCATCATAGCAGCATTCACATTCTGAGATTTTGGTCCAAAATTTCTCACCTTGCCAGAGCTTGATGGATGGCCATATTTGGTTAAAATGTCAGGCGTGCCATATTAATCATTTTGAGACCAGCGATTTTCACTTACAACCCAGGAATTCTTGTGTCATTTGTGATATTTGTCTGTGACAGCATTATCATGATAAAAATCAGACAGCGCAAAGATGCCTACACAAGAAATCAATGTGGGTCCAGTGCCACCTCTGATGACTTAATTAAACAGTAGCAGTTTATTATCAGTTATTTTATATTATACATCCATTGTCAGTCAGTGTCTCACTGAGTTTTTAAAGGAATTGACTTTTTAAATTTAACATAAACTAACCTCATGAAAAATATTTAAACATAAAACAAAGCAATAAAATATTGGTAGTGTCAGAACTAATGTAGATATTTCAGTTATAAAGATTGTGTTTTTCTTGTGGCTAGTTTCAGCCAAATGGAATAATGGTAGCTGCATTGATGTGCTAAATGCATTGATGTACTAAAGGTCACAGTATTCCAGTGCCAAATAGTGCAGTGGGTGCAAATGCCATTATTTGTGTCTGTATGAATTATTTGTCGCTTAGTATCCATACTTTTTCGAATTTGCAATGGCACCACTGGACATAACAGTGCTACAAGGTTAGTGACTGTTTATGAAATTGTGTTAATTGTGTTGACTGTTAATTGTGTGGGAGTATGCATATGCAAATACTTTAGGCAGCATGCATAGGGGCAAAATTTTATGTTGGCACTTCTGCCACTCAGGGAAGTGTTAAACGTGTTAAAGGCTGAGGGGTACGGTGGCTTAGTGGTTAGTATGCTTGCCTCGTACCTCTGGGGTTGGGGGTTCAAATCCCACCTGGCCCTGTGTGCGCAGAGCTTGCATGTTCTCCTCGTGCTTTGGGGGTTTCCTCCCCCAGTCCAAAGACATGCATTGTAGACTGATTGGCATTCCCAAATTGTTTGTAGTGTGTGAATGTGTGTGTGATTGTGCCCTGAAATCGATTGGCACCCAGTCCAGGGGTGTCCTCTGCCTTGTGCCCTGAGTTCCCAGGGATAGCTTTTATGGTGACAGGTAACCTATGACTGTGTACAGGACCCATTTATAACATTATCCACTTTTTTATTTCACATATACAGCCTGACCCTGTCAGTGACAACATGCTGCTACGGACGTGAAGAGCTGAAAAAGATGGCAGCGAATGTGAAGAACATATTTTTTTTTTTTACTGTGAGACTATCCGACACTGATGCACTTCACTGATGCCATTTTATGCCTTTATGCACAAGGTTTTCCCGCCGGATGAGAGACATTCCGGAGACAAATGTTTCTTTTATTTTCCATTAGATAGACTTGTGCATTTTCCACGTGGAGATGGTTGACTGAAATGGTTTATTTTTCAGTTGGATTAAGATGGACTGAATAAATGATGGATGAAAACTTTTTGTTGAAAGAATATCTCAAGATGGACAATATGCTGCCTCATCTTCTATTAGACATGCTTGTGCTTTTGCCAGGTGAAGATGGTTGTATGAAATAGCTATTTATTATTATTATTATTTAAATTATGATTAAGATGAACTGTTATAGATGTTAGAGATGATGATAGTGTTATCGTAAAATATACACCAAATGTTATTTCACATAGCGGTAAAGGCAGATGGATCTAGTTAAACTTTATAAGGGCCAGAGACTTTTTTTTTTTTTTTTTACATCATTACTATTTATTGGTACTGACAATAACAACACATAAATAAATGCTAGAGTTTTTTTTCTCCAAATACAGTTATTGACAGTTGTGTTGAAAAGGTGTCACTGAGAGCACTACATTAGATTCATGTTCTGTGGGAACAGGCTGTGGGATTTAGTCTTCACAGACAATGTTTCTCTGGGAGTACCTTAATATACCCAGTTGGTGTTACACCTACTGAAGACAATTTACAGTTAAAGAAGCATGTGTAAAACTTTGACAGGTCATTGTGAGCCCCCTGTAGGACTGCGTGTCTATAGTATGACAACATTACCCAATATGACAATACACAAGACAACATTTATATGCTCAATTATTACATGATATTGCACTGATGGGCTGCCATGATAGCTTCCCAGATAATTAAAACGAGAGAGATTTAGAGGCTAGAGGCTCAGATGTTCCCTCTTGACTACCTAAAGAGAGCAATAGAAACTATACCACAGGAATTAAAAGTGAAAGAACTCTAATTAATAGTTTGATCAAAAGGTCTATTAAGTGCTATCCCAAGAACTGAAGCAGACAAAAGCTGACTTATCATAAAAATATTGTAGCATCTAGTGTACAAGGCATAATGCAGAGGCCCAGAGCTCATTTTAAAACTGATGATTCATTATAAGGTACACACTTCACCCTGAAACTTGAACGTGCTAAATTGACTTAATAATATTTTATACAGACTGTGTAACAGCAGCTAAAACAGCCTAAATGGGAGTTACAGCACCACTGGGGGAATGAGAAGGGTGAAACACATCTCTTTTGGACATGTAAGCTAGGGAAAGCTCAGCAGAATCCAAAAGGGGGGAAAGTACATTATCCAAAGCAATCTTAAACAGAAACTCAGAGAAAGTTGCTATGGGATCAAACAACCTGTGCCTGCTATTATAATACAAAACTGCTTTCTTAAGACCTTGCAGTCTTACTTGTAGAACTGGTCTCCAATAGTGGTCTCTATGGTAACCACCAGAACTAATGGACAGATTTAAACAAAAGGGTCACCTAAGCAATTACTGTACAATTCTGC
Organism: Ictalurus furcatus; assembly: GCF_023375685.1. NCBI lineage: Eukaryota > Metazoa > Chordata > Actinopteri > Siluriformes > Ictaluridae > Ictalurus > Ictalurus furcatus. The sequence continues at coordinate 11,360,880 of NC_071278.1, forward strand.
TTAATGTAATCTATACTTTATTCTATTAATTAAATTCTGGCAAAAAGGCTTTCTTTCATGAAAGCAAGGCATACACAGATCAGCCATAACATTAAAACCACTGACTTTGTGGGACATGCTGGACAAATAAGTCTGATCTATGGAGGCCCAACCTCGCAACTTACAGGACTTAAAAGATCTACTGTTAATATCTTGGTGCCAGATACCAGAGCACACCTTCAGAGGTCTTGTGGAGTCCATGCATCAATGGGTCAGAGCTGTTTTGGCAGCACAAGGGGGACGTACACAATATTATTCATGTGGTTTTAATGTTATGGCTGATCGGTGTATGTACAGGTAATTGTCCTCTGAGATGCAAAAATAGCAATAAAAAACAACAACAATAATAATAATAATAATAAACTTTGGAATTAAATTTGAGTTTAAACAAGAGGACACTGAGATTTTATTTTTACACAATCTTTTTCTCATACATTAAAATATTTATTACTTAATGGATTTTTCTCCCTGCAAAACATCCCTACATTGAATTTTTGTGAAGCCTCTACCAGAGAGGATAAAATCACTGAGCTTACGATTACATTTACAGCATTTAGCAGACGCCATTACCTCAAGAGATACTTACAGAAGTGCTTTGTCGCATTCTCATGCTAGTTCATTAGGTCAGGGATTAAGACTACCATCAAGGATACAATAAATAAATAACAAAGTGCTAATGTTAATGAAAAGATAGGTGTTTAGTCTTTGTTTGAAGGCTCAGCTGTTCAGCTAGCCAAGGAAATTCATTTCACGACCTGGGTGCCAGTACAGAAAAAATATTGATGCATGTCTTCGTTGTACTCTGAGAGATGTTGGGTCCAATCAATCAGTGCTAGAGACTCAGAGGGAGAGTGGGGTGGAGTGAGGTATGATAAGTGTGTTAAGGTGGGTGGGAACTGATCTGTTTTTGGCTTTGAAAGCAAGCATCAGTGTTTTAAATGTGATGTGGGGAGCTACAGGAAGCCTGTTGAGGGAGTGTAGCAATGGGGTGGTGTGAGAGAACTTGGGGTTGTTGAAAACAAGTCCTGTAGCTGCATTCGGAATCACTTAAAGAAGTTGGATGGTACACAGAGGCGCACCTGCCAGGAAGAAATTGCAGTAATCCAGTCTTGAAATGACAAAGGTGTGAACAAATACCAAGTGGCCACTGTGGATAAGAATGTCCAGATCTACTTTGGCTGGGGGTCTGGGGATTGGAGGCTTCATCCACAAGTGGGTGAGTCCATATGGCAGCGGTTCGGCCAAGCAGAAGAGGATATGTTTGTCTCTGAGGAGACAACACGCTGCCCGCTGTGGTACGCCCTCACTCCTCCCACACCAAAAAAAAGGGTCAGGGCTGGATGCCATGATACACATGTGGCTGAGGTCACCTCTGTAACCTTTTCCCTGATCGCTCTGCTTCCACAGGCTCTAGCGAGAGTTTGTCAAGATCATACTACATCTGCTGCTTGTAGCACTGAATTGGCCTGCTCGAATTTGGTTCTCGGACATAATATCTCTGCTGGACGGCACTCTCTGGGAGATTCCCGTTCACAGGGATCTATGGTCTCAAGCCAGAAGGTTGATTTATCACCCTCAGCTGGAACTATGGAAACTGTGAGTCTGGCCCCTGAGGGGCACCAGCTCATAGATTCCAGTCTCTCATCTGAGGTTGTAGAGACAATGTTAAATGCTAGAGCTCCATCCACGAGAGATTGTATGCATTCAAGTGGCAACTTTTTTGTTGTGGTGTGAGAAACACCAGTGAGACACAATAACTGAGCAATAGCTACAGTCCTGGAGTTCTTACAGGAATGTTTCTCAGCAGGGTTGGCTCCTTCTACACTTAGGGTCTACATGGCTGTCATTTTGGCCAGCCACGCCCCTATTGATGGAGCCTCTGTGACAGGCCATACCCTCAGTATGACGGAGTGGGTATACTCGTTCCCACAGCATGAAGCTCACGCAATGTTGAGTTCCCTTTGAAAGGGTAGCTTTGTTATACTGGGGTATGCCTGTAAATTGCGGCTGCGCTTCAGACAAATAGTATCTGCCAGACAAAGACAATCTGAGGATGTGGTTTACAGGCGCCGTTTTATAGTCACCTGACACGTGTTATGCCACATCGCCTGATGACAGCAGGATTATGAATAGGTGTGATTTTACCAGACTTCAGATAACCGGCCACACAACATCTCATTCCTTTCTCAGGGAACAGGGTTACATGCGTAACCCAGACGTTCTCTTAGCTATTGCCAGATTAGACTAGCAACGATTCCAGTAGCAAACATAATTGGCTAGGCAGGAAGTCAAATTATAGCTAATGGTAAATATTGTTTTAGATAACTTACGTTTCACATGAAAACATGACATAACCTTAATTTCATCAGTTAAAGACATCTACTTTTACTTTTTGTTGCTTGAGTACATTAAAAAATTACTTTCACTTGAGTAAATGTTTTGGCTGGATGCTTCCACTATTCTTGAGTTTGGCATTTCCTGTACATTCAAATGTGTCTAAAGTATAATTTCTTTGTCCATCCCTAATACATAAAGTCCCCGTGAAGTGCCTTGAAATGTGCAGCATTATTCAATGTGTTCATGCAATTTCCACTGAAACAGGAACTCAGGGCGGGACATATCGAGTGGCTTCTCCCCCTTTTTAAGACATGAGCTGGCACAAAAAACCTCCTTCAAAGTGAATAAATGAGCCATTTCCTTTTTACTTACTGAATAAAACATGTGCGTTTGAACAGCCAGAGACACATTTACGACCCATGTTTGCTGATATGATTTCTGTTGCTCAACAACAGCAGCTTCAGCAAGAAGATTGTTATCATGTTGGAGGCAGGACACTTCAGATTCTAGAGAGCATTTGATTGGACAGAAAATGTGATGAGAAGCTGAAGTGCAGAATTATGTTTTCAAAATTGTTGTATTGGTAGCAGAGAGACAGACTGTAAATCTTGAGTGCATATATAGTGCCCTCCACTAATATTGGCACCCTTGGTAAATATGAACAAAGAAGGCTGTGAAAAATTGTCTTCATTGTTTAAACTTTTGTTCTTTTGATCAAAAAATTCACAAAAATTATCTCAATAAAATATCTCATGGATATCAAATAATTGCAAACACACCACAGATTTATTTTAAAAAATGTTAAATATAGGTGTGCAGCAATTATTAGTCTAACTGTGTGCAACTTTTGGTCTAACTTTGTGCTACCTTCCTTTACCAAGATAATAGCTCTGAGTCTTCTCCTGTAATTCCTGATGAGGTTGGAGAATACACAGCAAGGGATCTGAGACCGTTCCTCCATAGAGAATCTCTCCAGATCCTTCACATTTTGAGGTCCATGCTGGTGAACTCCCCTCTTCAGTTCACCCCACAGGTTTTCTATGGGTTTCAATCAGGGGACTGGGATGGCCATGGCAGGACCTTGATTTTGTGGTCAGTAATTTGTAAAGTGATATAGAGGCCTGTGAGTAAAGGTAAAATATTTGATTGAATTAAATCCTGGAGATGTGATTGTGCCCTGCGATGGATTGGCACCCTGTCCAAGGTGTACCCCGGCTTGTGCCCGATGCTCCCTGGGACAGGCTCCAGGTTTCCCCGTGACCATGAAAAGGATTAAGCGGTATAGAAGATGGATGGATGAATGGATGGATGGATGGAAATCCTGGAGATAAATATATATATATAAAAAAAAAAGTTTATGGATAACCATGCTTTTGTTCAGCCATGACTATAAATGATTGATACACTGTGTTTGCCAGTTGAAAATGAAGCAGCTGTTTGTCTATCAGTATTAGCTGGCACATTTTGAAGGCCAGAATATACATTTCCAGATAAACAAAAACTGCCAGTACAGCAGTTTTTAGCACCTGAACAGATCCTGATCCTTTGGACAGCTGGGATCTGTCATATAATGGACATATAGTATAAAGTATTTCCAAGGAACCATAGTAGAAAATATTTTTTTAATTTGCCGATAATTAGCCATTTAAAATAAAAAATAGAGAAATGAAAAAACACTGCCTGAAATAGAAGCTGTATTTCATGACCAATCATATGAGTGAACTGTTGTGTGTGATCCTAATATACTATTGAGCATATCTGAGTCCATACTAAGACTCCCAATGTCATATGCCATTCAAACTGTAAAATGCATAATGGTGCAAGAGGGAATAATCATTTTCAACCCTGCATATACAAGCCTACCTAATTGTAAGATTATAGAATGATCCTAATTATAGAATTATCACATCATCTGTTACTCTGACTTGAGAATACCTTTTAGGAACAACAGACAAGGGACTTCAACATTGTGATAGGTGAGAACAATGCTTAGGGAAGCTTTGTGAATATGTTGTGATTGGTAATGGTAATCTTACCCACGTTCAACTGAAAGGGAAGAAATTCTGACACCAAATTCTGAACAATTGGTGAGAAAGTGATATTGTACATAATTGAGCTCAAATTTGCTTTGACTGGACTTACTTTGAAAGAAAAGATCTATAGGGGGCACGGTGGCTCAGCGGTAAGCATGTTTACCTCACACCTCCATGGTTGGGGGTTTGAATCCCACCTCCTCCCTGTGTGCACGGAGCTTGCATGTTCTCCCTGTGCTTCAGGGGCTTCCTACGGGTACTCTGTTTCCTCACCCATTTCAAAGACATGCATTGTAGGCTGATTGGCATTTCCAACTTGTTCATAGTGTGTGAATGCGTGTTTGATGGGTTGACACCCCGCCCAGGGTATCCCATGCCTTGTGCCCCAAGTTCCCTGGGATAGGCTCCAGGTTCCCCAGAGACTCTATGTAGGATAAGCTGTTTGGAAAATGGGTGGTAAAAAAGATCTATGTGGTTATAGCCTGGGTGTGGACAAGAAAAAATAGAAACAGAGGGAAGAGGAGAACATGGAGTGGAAAAAGACTGTTAGTGTCCTTAGATCATAATTGGACCTAACATATCTTAATAGCTTACTATCTCAGCTGGTAGCCCCTAAACTGATTAGTATAATTTTTCCTCCAGTCTGAAACACTGAAAAATTCTACATTTAGACTTTTAGTGTACTTAATATCATGCTTTTGTTTCTAGAATACACCTTAAAGTCAAAAGTCAAAATCATTTTAAATATTTGAAGGTGAATATTTGAATTCAAACTCAAGGCTTGTACTACATTTTCTGAGTGGAACAGTATTACTGTCCACATTGCACATGTCCTGTTCACTTAATTACATGTTTTGTTTACTTAAAGATAACTAATGTTGGACCAACATGTTTCAACAACACTGTACATGAAGCAAGGAATGAGGACAGTCCATGTTGGACCAGCTGTATTTGTAGCACAGTTCATTAAAAAAAATGACAGCATGGCTTTATAGTGAATAAGCCGCATATATGTGTTTATTTTGATTACCTATCACTTTCACTATCGTACAAACATTTTGCAGCACAATCATGACATCATTATATGAGTTCACAGCATATAGATAGTCGGTATGTGGGGTTTCAATGCATCTTTATGGACTTAACTAGAGAACTCTTGGTCTTTGATATAATGCTGAAACGTACTGTAGCGATCTACAGATATGTTGATGATTGGGACACGCATGTTCTTTGTGAAGGACATGCAAGTTCTTTGTGAAGATAAGTGAGTATGATGTGTAAACCAAAACTAAATATGATAAACTGTCTAAGAATTATTATGATATTCAAGAAATAATGCACTTATAATTATATGTTTTTTAAAAAACCCATAATAGCCAAAGTCTGTGTCCCTTCGACAGAAAATACAGATGTGACATGGGCAGAAATTAAGTTCGGGTCTTAAGAATTAAGAGCAGGATGATATCCATTTTTGAACATGAGCAGTCCTTTTAGACCTATAACTAATGTACATTTATTTTATCTGGCTTTTACGTGTCTATATATTCTACATAAAATGTTGACGTTTTTTATAAATTACTTTGTAAATAATTGTATTGTAAATAATATGAAATTGTAGTCAGATACCTTAAATACATGCTAATTACATGTTAATTGAACCTGGGGGTGCGCTGAAATGCTGCATAATATACTTTAAACTGCATAGTATACTTTATTTAAAAAAAGGATGTTTTCCAGAATCATGACAGAAAATGAAAACACACAGTCCCCAAATCATAGCTCCAACTCACCAACAGTGGGAGTGATCTTCACGCGATGATGCCCCGCCCCAAACATTCAACATGGTGTGACGTGAACTAGCTGGCTAACTTGTAGCTATCTATACAACTAACAAGCTCGTTTTCCTCAGTCTTTTCTGCTCCTATGACCTGCTGTTCATGCTCCTGTGTCCTCTTCCTCTTCAAATATTGTAGGATGCTCATTTCTGTGTGAACATTTTTACTAACGTTACCATTAAACCGTTTATGGACAAGTACCAATGGCACATACACATAATTTTGGTGTGCTAGCTAGCTCGCAAACTTATTTCGACGACAAAATTGTCAGCAAAACAATCAGCAATATCATGGGCTGAAATAGCTACGATATCCTACCTCAAATACAAAAACACTAAATCTTTCATCTATACGTTAGTGTGCTCAAGAGTATCTGAATGCTGTGTCGTAACTGTACTCACCTCAGGACAAAACCTAGATTTTGAAAGGTAGGTGAGGACATCACATCCCCCCGTCCCCCTTTTATAATGGCTCCTACACTCATGTAATTACATAGTTAATGGTGAATTAGTTAATAAACACACTCGTGAATAGAAAACAAAATGCATTTGGGACTGAATATTCTGTAGCTGTTTATGTATTCGGCTTTCTATATGCAAATATACATCTTTTTACATTTTCTTTTCTTTATAAAAAACAAAACAAAAGTTTAATGCAATACATTTTCACATGGGTGAGCTTGGTGAAACAGCTCCATGGCTGTGTTTTCAGTCCTCCCATTTGGGAAATGGAGCATTGTTTCAGATACAAGCCAGTCTTTTCTTCTAGCAAATCAAATTGCCACTAAGGGATTACAAGGCTTTTCTACCCTATTATTTTATTCATAGTTGCACTAAATTGCAAAATGAATCAATGCCAAGACCTACAAGGGTCAGGGCTACTTAGCAGTGAAGTGGTGTGCAGCTTTGTGTCCCATCTATACCATATTACCTGTTGCCAGGCAAGTGTCATTAACAAGGTTGAATTTGTCCATTCAAATTCCTCTCAATTTATTCTAGGTCAGGATTGTCTAAAACAACATGTATTACCTAATCCATAGAGGTTCCCATTGTTTTGCCTGTCTCATGATCCTTATAATCCCTAACTACTTGATCTCCTCTCATCATTAGTGAGATCCAGCATATAAATCAACTCATACTCAAGACCAGTGTCTGTAATTTTTATATATGTTTTATACATATTTATACATGTATAATATTTATACATATGTTATATATATATATATATATATATATATATATATATATATATATATATATATATATATATATATATATATATATATATATATTTGCTTTATATATAATGTTATGTTTTTATAAATATAGTATTATATATAGTGTTATTGTTTATATATAATGCCTGTTATGTTTATAACATGTATAATAATTTATTATAATAAATGCATGTTATATATATATATAGTTGTCAGAGTGCATATGATAATATTTCTGAGACAGTGCTTGGAGTTCTGTGGAAATAAATGAAAAAAAACTCTTGCCTCGCGGTAGGCCGAGCTTGACAAGAGTTGAACAGCTAATCTGAAGGCTCTGTCCCTGTTGGTAAATAGTGCTTGTGCTTGTAAATAGTGCTTGTGCATGAAATAAAAGTTTAAGCAGTGGGGTACTGCTGAGAGTGAAATCAGGAAGGATTCCACAGGAAACAATATTGACACGTTTTCCTGCTCTGTCATGCTTCGACAGAGTGAAGAGGAGTGAATCGGGGAAGTGGGCATGCATTTGTCAGAGGTAGCTGCATTAATGCCGAGAATGTTTTGAAGTAATTACTCATCTCGCTTTAAATGACATGACCTTTTATCGGCATGCATCCATTAACTGTCTCTCTCTGAACAGAATGCGTAGGTATTAAACTGATTTTTGTACTCTTTCAACTCACAAAGATTGTATTTCTGCCCTTTTGGGATGATGGAAGTGTGATGTGCAGTTGTTTACTTTGTGTAGGTGTAGGTTTGTTATAATGTTTTTATATAGGCCCACGCCATGGTTTTATGATTTGCTAGAATGAATCAGCTGAGGTGTCTACAGGATTTAACTCATTTAAACAGGATAAAACATTTACAGGATAAATCTCATTTAAACAGGATAAAACATTTACAGGATAAATCTCATTTAAACAGGATAAAACATTTACAGGATAAAACTCATTTGGAAAAAAAAGAAGATATTCACAGTCTTCATTCAAATTGTTAATGGATGGAATGGTAGATTTTTTTTTGTAAATCTTGGCAGTTTGCGCTTGTCTTTAATTTAACTCTAATCCTAATAGCTCTATTGTTTTTTGTTAATAGCATGTTTGTTGATAGCATTTTATCCTTGGCTGACATTAATGTGCAAATTTTAGTAGGACTGCATCATGCTTGGTTACTAACCTAAACACCCAATAGCACTTTTTCGAACCAATAATGTCACATCTGCTTCTTCTAGGAAATTCATGTGCTTTGGAAAGTTTTAATGATGTTCATCGATAAAGAAGATTACCACAAGAGACACTTAACGTAAAAGTACTGGTAAAAGTAAAAATATTTTAATACAGAAGTGAAAATCTGACATGGAAAACACAAGATGATTACTTACGTATACTGTATAATTGCTGACTAAAACTGAAGCGCAAGCCATTTTCATTTAATAAATGGAAGTTAATAATACATGTCTGTCTGGAGTTTCAAATTTTTCTCACCATGGGTTACCTCCTATTTCTACGGTTTCCTCCCCGTGTGCAAAAACATGCAGGTAGGCACTATATATGTGAATGTGTGGGAATATGTGTGTGTGCATGGTGCCCTGAGATGGACTGGTGGCCAATCCAGAGTGTATACCTGCCTGGTACCTAATGGTTCCACTGTAGGCTCCGGATCCAGCATGACCCTGACCAGAATAAAGCGGTTAATGAAGATGAATAAATGAATGAATGAATGTTATAATTTATAACATAACATTGCATCAGTCTTTGGACAAAAGTTATTCATTAATATTAGCCTTCACTTAAATTATTTTCTAGTGGTGTGTTTCAGCTGTGTACAGTGTGAACAGGGAGGGAGAGGCATGCGTAAAAGAAACATAGTATACACTTAGAACTTAGATCAATATAATTTGCTAATGTCCATTTAGAGCACATTAAAATGGCTGTCATTGTTGACATTGGTGCCAGAAGCTCCTGAGCCAGCAGGATTTTAATTTTGCAGCCAAGGAAAATTGCGTCCACTGAAAATCTACAGCTTTCCTAACATGATAACCACTGGCCATTTTATCTTATTGTGGAAAATTGCTGTAAATCCATGTCAGTCTGGATTAGGCCTAAATATATATTTACATATTAAATCAGGCCTAAATAATATAATAATAGTATAGATTAGGCCTTATATGCTTATTTTTCTGGGAATGTCAACACAACTACAATTAAGTGAGTACAGCAATTGTTTAGTGTTTCTTATCAGACATTCGCACCTGCTCTCCTGCTAAAAAGAAAGAAAGAAAGAACAAAAAAAAAAACCCCAAGAAGAATGGATAAACTTACTATTCATTACAGTTCATGAAAGACAAGGAATGTGGTGCAAATTTATTGACATGCCTTTGTCATTCACTGCTGCAGAGAGTAAGAGACATGTGACAGCATACTGAAGTGAAGAGTCTAATTTAAAAAAAAAAAAAGCACAGGACAAATGCAACTAACTAGAGCTGAGGTAAGAAAAAAAAAAAAAAAAAGAAATCCGTTGATTGTATTATTGACTGACTGATCTGAAACCACCATGACTGGTTATAGATCAAATTAATTCAGAATAAAGTTGCTTGGATTTATTCTGAGTTTTCTGGTTATTATTAAAACAATACAGTGGATTTTCAGAAGTTAGTATACAGTATATGAGATAGTAACATAGCATTAGGTCGGATACGGTGCCTTGCATAAGTATCCACTCCCATTCCTTGAACTTTTCCACATTTGTAGTGTTATAGCCTGGAATTGAAATGGATTTAATTGGCATGAGGTATATGGTATATGGTATATTTATCATGCATCTAAACAAAATATACCATGAGATTGAAGTGTAAGGAAAAACAATATAGTTGTAGCAAAATTATTTATAAGTAAAAAATGGCTGAATGGAGTCAATTTGTGTGCAATTAAAGTGTTATGTGATCGCAATATAAATACACCTGTTCCTGGAAGGCCCAGAGGACATACCTGAACACACATGAATCATGAAGGCAATAAGCTATCAAAATAAGTCTGAGACAATATTCTGGAAAAATATCAATGAGGGTTTAGTTATATATATATATACATATATATATATAAATATATATATATATATATATATATATATATATATATATATATATATATATATAATATATATATATATATATATATATATGTATAAAATTGCCAATATTTGAACAGCCTGTTGAAATTGAAATTGCCAATATTTGAACATCATTAAATTCACTGTTAACAAATGGAAACAGTATGGAACAACCACAAATTTGCCAAGAGGAGTCCATTCACCAAAAGTAAATGACTGGGTATGGGGTCATTAATCATAGAAAAGTCAGGAGCCCAGTGAATGCAAGTGTAGATTTAGACTTTAATAAAAGAAGTCAGGAAGATTAAGGGTATCCTAAGGACTAGGCTAATGCTCAAAACCACGAACAGGCAATAATCAGCTTATACAGGAACAGGCATACACTCATATGACAAGGACTATGGACTTTCCCAGCAGTGGTCTTGCTCACTGGATTTCTAGCGCAAAGGAGGTGGGTTGAACCGGCAGATAATGATTGTTCTCACCTGTGTGTTATTACCGGCAGCCTATTTACAGTTGGTTTTCCTCCCAATAGGGGTGAGCCAGAGAAATGGAGCTCATGAGTCCACACATAATGCACACCATTAAATTCACTGTTAAAAAATGGAAACAATATGGAACAACCACAAGTTTGCCAAGAGGAGGCCATTCACCTCCTCTTGGCAAAGTAACACACACAAAACCTGAACTTGCTGAAGCTGTGCACTGTTTGGACTGTGATTGTTTGTGTGTGTGTGGGTGTGCATTTAATTTGTTGAGGATGTGTGCTGAAAGCACTTGGTGAAGTTAAAAAAAGAAATAAATAAGAAAACCAAGCTCCACCAACGTACATCTGCCTCCCGAGTCCTCCTTTACCAAACATGCATGCACCCTTCCAAATTTTCCACATCTAATTTGAAATTTATAGTTGTATAAACTACTATCGATCCATTTTCCATACTGCTTATGCTACACAGGGTTGCAGGGAGCATGGAGCCTATCCCAGGACCCCAGGAAACTCAGGGCACAAAGCGGGGGACACCCCGCTTTGTGCTTTGGGGCACAATCACACACACACACACACACATTCACACACTATGAACAATTTGTAAATGCCAATCAGCCTACATTTGGGGGGAAACTTGGGGTAAATAAACCACTTGTCCGAATGAAGTGTTGCTTTACAATGATAAAAATGGGGTCCACTGACTTCAGTATTATCCAGCTTTCAAAATGTCACGGTATTTTGTGAATAATGGTAATTTCAATTATACTGTCTACTCAAAACTGTCATATAGCTAAATTTCTTTAGTGGATGATGTGTTGAGATTGGAAATTCTCAATAATAAAACAATAATAAATTGTTCATACTGATAAAGTCAGTGATGTCGACTAATCATTACAATGATTATAAAATGCCTGCACTGTGTCTTGTGGCTGAAGCCTGCATCAATCTGACCAGCATTTCTTACAATAGCTCTTGCGTACTGTTTTGTATTTTAAGCAAGTATTTTTTTAAGCTAGAGCATTCCAATTACCGTTCATCTAAAAACGGAATGAAATGTCAACTGTAATCAGCATGCTCTGGAATTATGATAGAAATGCATTAATATGGAGAATTTCTCTTGCTTAATGTATTTGTACGGTCCAGTATTCAGCACGTATATTGAGTTATGTGCACCACCAAAGCACTGCATTTGTTTTTGTTTTTTTTAGTTAAATATGCATTTGGATTTAAATGCCTTGTCAGAGATGATATTATTGGGGAACTCGATGAGTGTTTTGTTTGGATTTTTAAAGAACGAACATTATCTGTGACAAAAGTGAAATGAGCTTAGTCTTTATTACAGCATAGGAGATGTACTAAGAGTAAAATCTGATAAAAGATTGCTGAAACAGGCATAGGAAATGCTTAAAAGCACTTCCCTCTAAGATGACTAAAACCTCAAATTCATAAAGTGATTTTTAACAGTTTGTCCATTGGGAGTCGTACAGTATGTCCTACTGCCTATATTTTCTACATGTTGCTTCCAGGCATTTGTGTTAAGTCTGTTGCCAGCCATTTTAGAAATAGTTTGTGTTTATGGCTTCACTTATATAATATCCTATTTTAGAGGAAATGACCCAAGTGAAGCTGAACTTTGTAGTTAGTGTCTTCCTCATAAGGCCCAAACACTATTTATAAACCTAAGCCTGAGGATGTGTCTGGAAACTGAAAAGCTTTGGCTCTGCTCGGTTTAGATTTGATCAAATTGATCATGAAGCGTGGTGTTTCATTTTCACTTCCTTAGCTCAATCAGGACATATTTTCCCCAAGTCAGTATCCATTCACCCGAGTCTGGGTGACATAGTCCACAAATACAATACTTTCTTACTTCATGTATAAAACCGCTGATGTGTGTCATCCCTCAGATAAATATACAATATATTTAGCCTTAAAATGTGACACATGGTCTTGCCATTTCTTTGTAAAATCACATTATGGTGTGTTTTCTTTTTGGAGGAAAAGAATAGGAAAAGAATAAAGAAATAATAATGAAAAAAAAGTTAATTATATCAAGTAGTTTCCTTTGTACATTGTAATCCATGATAAATCATTTGAAATTAATCTTCCCTAAGGTCATAGGCATTGGCCTTGAAATAATTTATGCATCCTTTTTGTGAATAGCACATTGGTAATCTTTAGCTGTGACCTTGATTGCAACAGCTTTATTTTAATTATTGCTCGTAGTTAAAGCCCCTGGCATCAGGAAGGTACCCAAATGTTGTCAAAGGATGTAATTAACAAAAAATCATTTATACATATCTTCACCTCTGACTTTAACCCTATGATTAAATATAAGTATAGCATAGAGGGTTTATGGATTAACTCTACAGTGTCTAACTGCTGTAGTCCATATTTCCACGAACTGTGGAACGGTTTCCTGGTTTGTTAAGTTCAAATGAGTGAACTATTGCTTGTTCACTGTCACCCTGAATTTGAGCAACATCTAACAGACATTTATCCTCTGGTAATAGTTTTCATTTTAAATGTTCACTTTGCTATATATATATATATATATATATATATATATATATATATATATATATATATATATATATATATATATTTGCCTGGCAATGTGTGAATCCATGTATAGTTGAGAAACTATACAGGACATACCTTATGTTTAATTAAACCATCAGCCCTTTCATGAGCTGACCTTTCTAAAGACTTTCTGTGAAAGCATATAGACATCAAGCCTGGAGCTAATTTATATGTGTGCACAGAATTTGATATTTCAATAGGTAATTGCTGCTTCTAGCAGGCTAATTTTATTACCGAGGCAGCCAAAGGCTTCCCAACAACAACAACAACAACAACAACAATTATGCTTGGACCACTCCAGCCACTAATCACAATCTGTGACCCCTATTTATGAACTCAGTCCTGGGGCAATGGCCTTGCTTTAGTAGTTGCTGATTGAGACTTTAACTAGCCTTGAAAGTGAATTATACCTTCTATATTGAAATATGCAGCTTGTTTTAGGTTATGAATAAAGCCACATGTAGCACAGTCTAGGTACAGACTCTGCTGCTCTGCCGAGCAGTGTTCCTACTTATCTGTGTCATATCTATAGGTAGATTGACTCACTATTTACATACTAATACTGAGACGCTACAGAAGAATACAGCAGCAGCAATGACTCCAATACGCTTTAATAAATGGGGAGAGCAACACCATAAGACGTGATTTGTTTTTGGTTATTTGTATTTATTTGTTCAGCATTTTTGCTTAGTTTTTTTTACACTGCATTTGTTACTGCATTTTAAGGTATGTCCCATAGGGCAGAAACACTGAACTAAGCATTAATAATAGTTATTTTTGTAACTCATATAAAGTTTTTACAAGAACAATATATGGATTGTAAAATATTTAGTAGGTCCACATTAATTATTGCCATTCATTTGTGTTGTAGAGCAGATTTACAGCCTACAGCTCTCAGAGCTTTTTGGGAAAGCCGTTGCAGATAGTAATGCTGCACTGTTACTAATTTCCATTTTAGAGCCATAGTGTGGCTGAGCTCTGTGACATTTCAACATGGTAGTGCACATTGCATAGAACAAAAAATAGTTGTGTGTTATAAGTGTGCTTGAAGCTGATATTTAAGTTTATATTAATTTTTGGTATGCATTAAGCTAAATGCTTAATTTGAATGGCTGATTAGTTTTTTTAACTAAACACTTTCAAAGGTGAATTACCATGGCCTGTATCCTTCATCTTCTATTAAAATAAATGAAGCACGAACTAAAGAATTCTTCTAAAAAAGCTACTTAGAATTTTTGATATCCACAAATAGACCAAACAAGTGCTATGCTCTATGAGCATCCATTTTTCCCCCCTGCCAAATTCTTGGGTTCCCAGTTGTCATTTTTATAAGCATAATGTGCCTTTGTATGTTATTACAGCATTCTGATTAGGGACATGCAGATAGACCTCAGGGGCAGATGCTCAGATGAAAAAGACCATCTGCACTGTCAAACAGTCAGTGAAATATTATCTGTATATTAGTATTGATGCAATATGGTGTTGGTATCAGTGTTGGCAAATTTCCAGACACAACCTCGTTCAGTCAAAACAATAACATGTAAGATTTGAAGAGAGTACTATACTCTAGAATAGAATACTCTGAAATACTACTATGGCAGAAATCCTTGCAGACTTGCCCTTTCCTTAACTGGATCATCTCCTCTTCAGTGCCGTGCATACACTTCATTCCACCCTAGTATAATTCCTTCCATCTGGGGTATTCCTTCACAGACCAGGTCAATTGCTCAATCCAGACTATTGGCCCAGCCTCAGGAGAAGACGATATTACCAGATTCAGGCTCCTGAGCACTTTAATTCTCCACCAACCTCCAACCTCAGGTATATC
The DNA here is from genome assembly GCF_023375685.1 of Ictalurus furcatus. Taxonomy (NCBI): domain Eukaryota; kingdom Metazoa; phylum Chordata; class Actinopteri; order Siluriformes; family Ictaluridae; genus Ictalurus; species Ictalurus furcatus. The sequence goes on from NC_071278.1 coordinate 11,376,340, forward strand.
CTGGAAAGAATACTGGAGTGCCAGACCCCCCAACCTCAAAGTCCAGTTAGTAGAACTAAACTGGAACCCAGAACTAGCTATTCCTGAGCAGGTGGTCTGGTTGACCTTCAAGATAAGGAACTCAAGTGCCATACATCTGCACCCCCTGGAGGACCCGACTAGAAGCACTCTTTCTGAATAAAGAAATGCTCATCTATTTGAACTCATCTATGAATACTCCTACTTTGGTTGTAATATATCCTATTAAAGTCACTTTATAGAGATGAAATTAACATTTTTCTGTTGTTTTAAAAATAGCAGAAAATCTAAATGTAGAAGTGCTTTCAGGACCTTCAAGGCAACATGAGTAGAATGTCAGAATTGTATCAATATATGCTATGACCTATGCCTGAGAACATCAATTGCATATTTCTGAAAGACTGAAGTGGCATTGACCAAACCATTTATAGTGGCTAGATGGGACACTAAAACTGTTTTTCCATTTGTCCCCTTCTCAAATGTACGACAACCTATATGCACTATTGAAATAAAGTGGAGGAAGTGCACATGCTTTGGCCTTGCTAAACACTCTAGAATACTCTAGTTGAATGGGGGAATTTCTGGGGTTTGATCAAAGTTACGATTATAGAGGGATACTTGATATCAGTATTGTGACATTATGGAGACCAGGAGACCATCTTCTTATCAGACCATGAGATTTGGTTAAATATACAATTTAATTTATGGCATTTAGCAGATGGCCTTATCCAGTGCGACTTACTGATGTGCTGGAAAAATAGTGTCTGTATGATGCAACGCTACTTTTATTAGAAGTGGCTTAGGAGAGGGAAGTTGTGACTGACTTACCACATTACTGTGTGGTGAACTTAGTGGTGGGTGATTTGGCAAAAATATCATCACATGTTTTTCAGGCTTTTTCAGGCTCATGATCCACAATATGATCATGATTGTTTTTCATGTTGTTTTGTTTTATTTTCCCCACGTTGGTCACCTTCCAATTCCTACCCACCAGCCAGCTCTCTATCATACGACAGATACCAACTGGACAGGGTGAAATCTAAGATGTGCTTCCTCCAAGAGACATGAAACTAAGACACAACCATGTCTTTTCAAACTGCTGCTCATGCTGCATCACAGGCAGCATAACAAACTTCTGTCACTTATCTGCATACATGAGCTTATAGACACCCACAATTGACTAGAGTCACTGTGATTGACAGGGGAGACAGAGTATGCCATCCCTCCCACCCAAAGGCAGGGCCAATTTTGCTTCCTCACCTGCTGAGTATAGATAGCTGTGGCATCATTGGGATTCAAACTCACAATCTCCTGACAGCAGGGCAAATGTTTTTTCTGTCGTGCTACTTGGCTTTCATGTTGGCTTTTCAGATTATTTGCAAATTAGGTCACTTAAGCCAAAGTGTGCATTTCCTAACCAAATGTACTGTAAATATTTGTGGTATTTATATTTTGTTTTGATGGGTATTATATCCCTAACCAGGTAAAATGTCATGGTATTTCCAATGCTTACTTGTTTGCTCATGCATCTTTCAAACATCTTTGTTACCGCTGTTTACTTTAGCCCTGTTATTGCTGCGGTGCCCTGGCTGTGGCCAAAAGCCTGTTATCTGGCTTTTGCCATTCTCTTTGGGGTGTTTTTTTTTTAGGTGTTTAAACAGGTTTGTTATGTTGGCTCCAGATGTGCCAATTTTGCATACAGTATTTTGAAAACAACCATTGTTTGCACAGTGTCCATTGTTCAAAATCCAAACCAATTCCATACAATCGGTATTGAATTTTTTTAGCCACCAACACATGTTGTCAACCATACTGTTGTGTTGCTCTCCACAAAATGAGGACGAAACTTAAGCTACTGTAAGGAACTGCCTAGTCTTGGCTATTAGCGGCTTGTTTGTGTGTCTGTCAGGGAAAATGAGAGCTGTACTGGTGAATAGAGTAACGTCTGGTTTATAAAACAATGAGCAGCTGCTCATTGTATACGAGTGCTTTCGTTATTGTGGAGGAGGACCACTAGCCTCTGCTTCTTTCCACTGTTTCTCTGTGTAGACTGGTACTGGTTCTGTTGTCTGTGGTCTGAGGTCTGAGATGCCTCATAGCCATGCTGATTCTCACTGTCTGTGGCTCTGGAGTTTCACACCACGGAGTTCACAGTGCTGATGCTCTGTGGCCTTGTGATTGCGAGACGTGTGGGTGGTGTCTTAACACTGGTCTTTAAAAAGACACGAGGCCCTACTGCCATTGGGGTTTTTGTGTTTTGTCTTTTTTTTTTTTTTTTTTTGCATTTGTGTGGTATCTGTGTTTGGTAACTGATTTCTGAGGTGACCTGGTGTATGAGAATGCTCAATGAGAGTGCTATGTAAGTAAAATCTCTTATTATTAGCACTAGTACTAGCCAATTTTCTGAAACCACTTTGGCAAAAACAGAGGCATGTCTCTGTTTTTATGCATGATACTAACCTGGACTTCTGAACCAATGCCTCTAACTGACAGTAAGTCAAGCTGAAATAAATACATAAATATGACACTATTAATTAATTCACTGATTAATTGTATAGTCTCTTTTAAAGTCCATGAAAAGATGGAGGACATCAGAGAACAGCATCATAAACAGTGCCATTGTTTAACTCAAGGATTGATTTTTCATGGTTAAATAAATCAGCCACAACATTAAAACCACCTGCCTAATATTGTGTAGGTCCCCCTTGTGCTGCCAAAGCAGCTCTGACACGTCAAGGCATGTACTCCACAAGACCTCTGAAGGTGTACTGTGGGATCTGGCATTAAGACATTAGCAGCAGATCCTTTAAGTTGCGAGGAGGTCAGACTTGTTATCCCGCACATCCCACAGATGCTCGATCGGATTGAGATCTGGGGAATTTGGAGACCAAATCAACACTGTCTCTGTCATGTTCTTCAAACCGTTCCTGAATGATTTTTGTGAAGTGTGGCAGGGCGCATTATCCTGCTGAAAGAGGCTGCTGCCATGTGGAACTTATGTTGCCATGTATTTGGTCTGCATCAATGTTTAGGTAGGTGATACGAGTCAAAGTAACATCCACATGAATGCCAGGACCCAAGGTTTCCCAGCAGAACATTGCCCAGAGCATCACACTGTCTCCACCAGCTTGCCTTCTTTCCATAGTGCATCCTGGTATCATCTTTTCCCCAGGAAAGCGACGCATACACACATGGCCATCCACATGATGTAAAAGAAAACGTGATTCATCAGACCAGGTCACCTTCTTCCACTGCTCCATGATCTAGTTCTGATTCTCCTGTGCCCATTGTAGGCAGTTTTGGCGGTGGACAGGGGTCAGCATGGCTACTCTGACCGGTCTGCAGCTACACAACCCCATATACAGCAAGCTGTGATGCACTGTGTGTTCTGACACCTTACTATCATAGCCAGCATTAACTTTTTCAGCAATTTGTGCTACAGTAGCTCTTCTGTGGGATCAGACCAGACGGGCTAGCCTTCACTCCCCACACACATCACTGAGCGTTGTGTGCCCATGACCCTATTTCCGGTTCACCGGTTGTCCTTCCTTGGACCATTTTTAGTACAATTTGGCTCTTGTCAAAGTCGCTCAGATCCTTACGCTTGATAATTTTTCCTGCTTCCAACACATCAACTTTGAGAACTGACTGTTAACATGCTGCTTGATACATCCCACCCCCTGACAGATGCCACTGTAACGAGATAATCAATGTTATTCACGTCACCTGTCACTGGTTTTAATGTTATGTCTGAACGGTGTATTTACTTTACGGTAAGTGAGCTGTAAGCATAGCAGGTGAGTGTTCATGTTATCCTTTAAACTGTGGAAATGTTTTCTTAAAGAAGAGCACATGGAATTAACTAAAACAAGGGCATTGTATTATCAATACAGTAAGTCAAAATAGCAAGTTAATATCAGTATTAATAAGTTGTGATATCCTAACCTATATCCAATTTATTCAATTGCCACATTGTTAAATGGATGTGAGAGTAATACAGTTTGTTAGAAAAGAGAACACTGTGATCAATAATATATATTTGAATTCTGTGTGAAAGCAATGAGCAATGCTTATATTTAGCATAATGAAATATTGTCATCAGTAATTATGAAATTGATTCAGGGTAAATGATGAAAGAGGCACAACTGTTTGGCAACCAAATATGTAACTTAAAGCTATAGTGTGTAGAACTTTCTTTCTGAAAAGAAAAAAAGAAAAATATGATTGAGTCATGGGAGAAAATCTTTTATTTAAAATATGAACTGCTATGAGACACCCTGACAGTCCTGTAATAGCAATTCACAGTGAGTGCTCAGTCAGGGGTGAGTCAGAATCGGTGGCAAATTTGTACACAAATGTCATACACCCACTCAGATACTTAAATGTGTATCATGTCTGAACTTTAGGCACAAAAGCATTCCGGCAACACAGGAGCCAGTAACCAATCAGGGCAGAGAGACAGAGAGAGGAAGAGTGGAAACAAACCGAACAAGATTAAGAGAGTCCGATATCATACTAATATAAGAGGAAAAAGGATTCAGGCATGGTGGAGTTTGAGCTTTTTTGTTGCTGAATAGGTAAGGCACTACTGCCACTTTCTATTCCGTGCCATTCTATTTGCTTTAGACTGGCACTGCACCAGTTTGGGAATGTCTGGGGATCCCTCAGGAGTATCTGTAATCTGTGGCTGAGATAGAAATGTCTGGTCTGATCTTCTCAACCTGTTGCCACCCTGACTCCTAGCAGAAGTGTAAGGTAAATGAAGGAATGAATGATAAGGCATTTATTTGTTCCCTAATTTGGTGGATATCTAGACTATGATGCTTACAGTAAACATCCTTAGTACACTTAGTACCATTTTTTAGTATAGTATCCAAGAGTCCAGCGTCACTCAGAGGAGGATGGGATCCTTTTGGAGTCTGGTTTCTCTTAAGGTTTCTCTCATTAGGTATCTTAATCGATCCATCCATCCAGCCATTTTCCACACCGCTTATCCTACACAAGGTCACAGGGAGCCTGAAACCTATCCCAGGGAACTCAGGGCACATCATGATGGACAGTCACACACATATTCCTACACACATTTACACACTACAGACAATTTGGAAATGGCAATCAGCTGGCAAAGCATGTCTTTGGACAGGGGGAGGAAACCGAAGTACCTGGAGCTAATGGTGATTCAATTTCAAAACCAAGCTTTGTTTCCATGAATGAGCCTGTGATTTGCTGAATGTGTTTCCACAATGTGAAATTGCCCTTACCACATTAAAGGGCTAAATAGAGATGAGAAACTGTTTATTTTAATCGGCAACCAATTTCCCAGCTTTAATTGAATCATTTTCTGTGAACATCAATTCCCCTAAAGCTTTGCAGTTTAATTTTTCTGTAATAAAGCCCCATTATTAAGGTCTGACTGGATACACATGAAAGCAAGATGGAAAAATACAGGCGTAGTGGTGCCACTGAAATTTACATTGTGACGTGGAGGAGGGAGAAGCCAGGTTGTGAGGATGCACTTTATGTTTATGTCCAGCTAATAACCAAATAATCAAACCAAAGTCAAACCAGGCAAACTATGAGTAACATCACTGGCAAAGCAGGGGCAAAACTTTGTGCTGAATGTTTGCATGACCAGGAAATTTAAAGGGCTGGGTGTGATCTTGAATAGGTGTTCTGGATTAATAATCATGAGAGCTGTAAACGAGTATACTAGTCTTGATACATGTGATATTATCAATCTTGTAGTTCATTGGTAAGTTGTGGATTATTAGAGATCGGTGCTGGCACAGACGTGACAGGCAAATCTTGTCTTGGTATTAATTGGTTATTTTTGCTCATGCTGACATGAAGGGAGTTGTACAGATTAAAAGAGAGAACTTTTGATGAATCATAAATGTCATACAGTCCATCAGTTTCAAAATGTTGTCATTCTACTGTCTTTATCAACCTGGAGTCATGGATTAGTTCCTGAAATGGCACGACTTCTCTACTTCATCTTCTGCCCAGAGCTTCCTTTCACTTAAGAATCACTTGCTGGTGTCAAGGATGACCCCACACAAGTAACCTAAAGATTCCCCATGAGATTGTTGTGGATGGTACCACATGGATATCTTAAAGATGGCTATGAATGGTCACACTTGGATAGCCTAAAGTTTGTACTTAATGAAAACTCTATACGCTCAAGTCTCATTCATTAAACAGCAGATAACTTGGATACTATAGACTTAAATCTAAAACTCTAATGAAATAAAAAGAACTTTGATGCTTTCAACACATTTAGCAATATTTGACTCTATAGTGTACATTTGTGGAGAAGTAATGACTCGTAGTATCCAGTGTCACCCACTGTCCTTTCACAGTTTCTTCCTCATGCTGTTTCAGGAAGTTTTTCCCTTGTCACTGTTGCTTCGGGTTGTTGTTGGATTAGGCATCTAAATCCATTTAAGGATCCAGATTTCTGTAAACCTGCTTCATAACATTGTTTATTGTTTAAAATATTATATAAATAAAATGTAATTAAACTTCTACTCTATGACCCTATTACAGTGTTATTGATATAGCTGGGAATAGTACAGTGTACATAATACATCAAAAGGGATGCTGGGCCATGATATGTATGTTCTTTTTCTTGTAAATAACTTTTTCTTTCCATGAAAAAGTAATATGTGTATGTGTGTGTGTGTGTGTGTGTGTGTGTGTGTGTGTGTGTGTGTCTAGATGGAGGGTTGAACGTGGTAGACAGTACATACCTAGTGAGTGCAACTCATCACTCACAGACCAACAAAATATGTGGTAGCTGAAAATCTATTATATTGAGTTTCAGCTTCTTACTGATGTGCAATGTGCATCAGCTGGGATTGTGTGAAGCTACTTGTTTGTTCCAGGCTGAAATGTGTTCCAGTGTGATTATTTTTCTCAATAGTATCACAGTAGGAAAATTATTATTATTATTATTATTATTATTATTATTATTATATTTTTCCTTTATATTGTTTTCTTCAGATGCAACTATGACAAACAATGAAATGAAGGTCTGCAATTCCATTGTGCCCTTCCCAGGCATTCATTGTGGTACAGACACATTGTAGAGAGATTAGCCACGTGTTTGTCTTTTTCTTTGATAACTGAGAAACCAAAAAAGTTACACAAACCTTATAGAACTCTATAATGAATCCAGTTCACTGATAGTTTCCTTTTCTTTATTTTCGATCTGGATTAAAAAAAACAAAAAAACATTAATCTATGCCAATGGTGGCATGGTGACATAATAATAATAAAAAAAATATGGAAAAATAGTACCAGAAAGACTTTATTAATCTGCATGCTGAATAATACATATTCTGTGATTGTTTCTGTAAATTACATGAGCTCATTTAATGCATTTTTGTTCTGGAGCAGAGGAGAATCCTGAAAAGATTTACAGTGAGGGGAATAAGAATTAACCTTCTGATCTTTTGTTAAAAAAAATTCACAAAAATACTCTGCTCTCATGGATATCAAACAATTGCAAACACAACACAGGTTTGTTGGCACCCCTATGAATTCATATGAGAAAAATATATTCCCATTGATATTTTTTTATTTTTTAGTACACCTGGGTGACTAGGAACAGAAAATTGTTCAACCATGACTTCCTGTTTCACAGGGGTATAAATATGAGGTAACACATAGGCCAAATTCCCTTAGTTATTCCTAACAATTTGTAAGACCAAGGAATATAGCTGTGATGTGCAGCAAAAGGTTGTTGAGCTTCACAAAATGGGAAGTGGCTATAAGAAAATAGCACAAGCATTGAAAATGCCCATTTCTACCATCAGGGCAATAATTAAGAAGTTCCAGTCAATTGGAAATGTTATGAATCACCCTGGAAGAGGACATGTGTCTATATTGTCTCAACACACTGTGAAGAGGATGGTTTGAGTGGCCAAAAAATCTCCAAAGATCACAGCTGGAGAATTGCAGAAGTTAGTTGTGTCTTGTGGCCAGAAAGTATCCATAACTACAATCCGAAGTCACCTACATCACCGTAAGTTGTTTGGAAGGGTTTCAAGAAAAAAAGCCTCTATTCTCTCTCTCTCTCTCTCTCTCTCTCTCTCTCTCTCTATATATATATATATGTGTGTGTGTATGTATATTCGCGTGCTTCAAATGAACACAAGGTCTTTTGTCTTGATAAAGCAATGATATGTTTAAAAATGTAATTAAGAATCTCAGATTTGAGACGTCTACGGTAAGAGGTAATTAGCTTTTTGCAGCACTGTGGTTCAATTCTGGCCCATTCCTCTTAACCTTTAATTCCCCAAGGTTATAAATGTCACACTGATGGACTCACAATTTCACAATCCTGCATAAATTTTCAATGGGCTTCAGGTCAGGAGATGATATTACCAGAGTATATTATTCTAAAAGAGAATTGTCTAAATGCATTGAGAAACACATTTCTCTCCCTTTTTTTTAGTGTGAGTTGTAGGATGGTTGTGGTGCAGCTCTGTGTAACTGCTGCTCCTGCTGCTTTCAGGTCATCCTGCAACTCTTTTCAAGTGACTGCTTGCTTCTCTTTTACCTTCTTTATCATTAATCTGAGCGCGAATCATAGGAACACACCTCTCCGGGGACAATTAGTTGTGATTCAGTGAACTTACCACCCGCATATTATCGGACCAGTTGTACTGACAGGGATGGATAAGGTCTTTGCTATGGCTCTGTGACTTTTTCCATTTGAGTGTTGTTTGCTAAAGTTGTTCATGAGAACTTTAGAAAGCTCCTTCACCTTCACCATAATTACCATTTGTGTGAAAACATCCCAGCCAATGGAAATGTCTTTTATAATGACACTAGGTCCAATTTACATGAGAACATTTCTACATCATTTATATCTAGAACTTAATTTATTTTTATGTAACCTTTATAGATGTAAATCTTTTTAATGTAGTGTCCGAATACTTTTTTCTCCATCAATTTCATTTTCTTAAAACATCTCCAAGCTTATGAATGCATACTTTTTCATGCTTATGAGAGCAATGTCAAAAGACATTAGGTGTGTGTAATCCTGAAGTGGATGTACAGTATGAACTGGAAGTATATTAATCACAAAAACAAAAGTGTCTGTGCACTTATTTCCCTTCACTGTATTCAAACGACTCTTTTGTGCTTCTTATTGATATCCTGAACCATGTGAGGGTTCCACTGAAAAATGACTTCCAGTCTCCTGGCAAGGATGAAGTTGTCCTATCCATCACATCACATTCTGCACTGTGTGTGTGTGTGTGTGTGTGTGTGTGTGTGAGAGAGAGAGAATAATTTGTACACTTACTGGTGTAGTTGTTTTCCTTTTGTTTCTGCCACCGAGATGAAAAATAAAACATCAAAATTGTGTCAGGGTTAAAAACATCATTCTGCTATATGTGGCATTTCTTTCAAGAGGTGCCAAAAAAACTTTGTTCAAAAACTGAACAAATGCCAAGTCAAAGCCCAGAGTATGCAATGTGCTAAACAAAGTTTAAGTTATTATACAGTCTGGTTTTTGCCCTTGAATATCATGACCTATTTCAATGAAAAGTAATTTCAGTAAAGGTCATATGCATAGTAGCGTAGATGATGAAAAAGTGTCCATGAATGGGGTTTTCTGAAGATCATTAATGTTTTTGTTTTTTAAAATGTTTGGTTGCAGCATTTCTGACTGTCAGAAATGTGGTTTCATTTGTGTCTAAAATAACGCTTCACATGTTATGCACTATTTTGAAAATCCCCCAAGGTTTATTCACCTATAATCTCTATAAACGTTATTCATTTTATGCTTATTTTCGACTAAAATGTGGTTGATTGTAAACAAAGAAGAATTTGTATTTGACATGAATATGCACACCAATTTTCTACTCTTGGTCAGATTTGGTGCCAGCTTTCCATGTCACTAAAATATTTGATAGGCTTAGATATGTATCTATATAACTAATATCATTCTAGATTAAAAACAAAACAAAAACATAGCCACATTTTGGGTGGCAACATTCAGAAATTTCCATTTCCATGTTTTTATTAAGACAAAGATATTGCCATCTGGTGTGTTAATCTAAACATAGGTTTCCAATTTTAGTTTTGGCCTCTTTGGTGCATGTGCTCTGTGAAAGGCAGTCAAACCCTGAGGGAATAATGGCAAAATATGACAACTGTGACAAATTATGTCATATAATCAGGGTTAGGATGGATACAATTGCAGTTAAGAGCTTTAATGAAGAGTATAATATCCAGAGGTCAAGGCAAAAGACATAAACAAAAGTAGGCAGAGGTCACATGATCAGGCAAACAGTATGAAACAGGCAAGGTAGAGAACCAAGGTCAAAGGAGTATACAAAGTCAAAAATCAGGCTAACAAACACTAGATCAAGGCTTGGTGCACAACAGAGGAAACCTCAACTGTGTGGATTGCTAGAGTGAGTGAGTGAGTGAGTGTGTGTGTGCGTGCGTGTGTGTTTTAAGTAGTGTGGTATGATTGAGAACAGGTGTGTGTGATTAGTCCTCAGGAGAAGGTGACATCTGTGTGTTCCATTGGGAGTCATACTTGTCGGCCATGTTTGTAGTTCGTGGTGCATTCTGGGAAATGGAGTTGCTGGCACATTAAGTTAATCTGGTCTGCTCATGGAAAATAATAGACTATATATATATTACTTTTTCATTCATACTTCTGTACCAAGTTATTTTATTTATTTATTTATTTATTTATTTTTTACCTGTGACACATCTTTCTGCATAAACAAACAGCTTGGACAATTCAATGCATGCTTTTAAACTACCAACACTGCACATATAACTGGGAAATTTATAGTAGATGCACCATTTTATGTGACTCTTTGAAGTAGTGAATCATTTTGCTCTGTAGATTGTTTTGTATTTAGTTTCTTGTCTTTGGTTGATGGTTTATGGAATGTATGCTAATGAATTTTATAGGTTTATACGTAACATTTACATTTATTCATTTAGCAGATGCTTTTATCCAAAGTGACTTACAAATGAGGAAATACGAGTAAAAGGATGACATAATTTCATGTACCACTGCATATATAACTGTTTTTTTGTTAAGTCTACTACATTAGACCACACAGTATTTGGCATACTTAATGTACTTTCTTGCAAAAGACCACAAGTAAAACATCCTGATCCATCCCTGACATTGTTCATCTGGGGACAATGATCATAAACCTCAGGATCATAAACCTTCATGAGAAAATCATTTTAAACTTTGGGGTTGAAGAACGGGAAAAGTGAAATGCTTGTCCAGTGCGATCAGAAATGTCTGCATGTTTGACAGTTCCTAACTTTCTTTATTTTCTACAGAGGTCCTCCAGGAATGAAACTTGGCCAAATTCGGAATTTGTGGTGCAGTAATCCTTACAAATACGATGGAGCTTTCTTGTTCAAAACATCCAGACTGAATTGTAGACTGTATGTCTGTTATGTAGCTAGTGCTAACCACTTGGTTGTGGACATGTGTGTATCAGACTTGAATATATGCAAGCATGTGAATATTGGGCTGCAGAAATGCATAGATTTGATTTTGGTAGAGCTCAACTGAAAAATTATTTAGTTTAGTCCATATACTGTGCTTTTGTGCTAAATGTTAAGTATTAAAATGGCTTGATGGCAGTTGTACAAAGTGTAAATTGACCCTGTTTGCTTATAGCCTTCAGACATTTATCAAAACTAAGTATCTATCAAGCACATTATCTAAACTAGTTTTGTATAAAGGTAGTTTGGACTGTAGGATGTGTCAAATAATAGCATCCACAATAATCTCATGGTGATCTTCAGCAGCATCCTTAGCAGCAGCCAGTGATTAGACCACCAAACAGAAATAGAGCATCAATATGGATCAGGCAGGAAAGCAGGAGGAATCATCATCACTGGGAACTTGGGAGTAGCATTTGTAGCTCAATAGAGATAGAGAGAGGGAGGGAGGGGGAAGAAAGAGGGAGGGGGAAGAGAGATATAACACAGATTATTAGGTATGCTCTTGTCCTGTAATGGTTTACCATGATGTACATTGTGTGCAGAGTGCCAGTAGGGACCCCGGCAAGACTAGCTATGACAGCATAACTAAAAGGGAGAGTCAGTAGGTAATGCAGACATGAAGGCACCCCAGGTCATAAAGCGGCCGGCTACTCCACCGTCGACAAACCTGATTGAATGCTTGGGGGGGTGGGGGGGGTGCGCTTAGCAACAGCATTCAAACATCCCAGTTCACCACAACACTCCATGCCCATGAACTGTCCAGATCATATGAGGAAAAACTTATTAACAAAAGGCTTGACTAAACAAATATGTTTTAGCCTAGATGTAAACACTGAGACTGTGTCTGAGTTCCAACATCACAATGCCCCTGTTTACAAAGCGAGCTTCATGAAGGCATGGTGTGTTAAGGATGGAAGAAGGTAGAAGAATTTGAGTGTCCTGCACAGAGCCCTGGCCTCAACCCCACTGAACACCTTTGGGATGAACTGGAACACTGAATGAACCTCAGACCTCCTCACCTAACATCAGTACCTGATCTCACTAATGCTCTTGTAACTGAATGAACACAAGTCCCCAGAGACACATGCCAAAAATCTAGTGGAAACCATTCCCTGAGGAGTGGAGATTATTATAAGAGCAAAGCAGGGACTAAATCTCGAATGGGATATTCATCACATATGGGTGTGTTTGGTCAGGTGATTTGGCCATATAGTGTATGTCTGCTATAAAACACTGTAAACACTAATGTAAATATTTGAGGAGGTTGACATCTTGGTGAGAATCCATTTGAGCTACACATAAAATGCCCTGAGAGGTTCACTCCTGACTCCCTAATGCAATATGCCTCTGTTGGTCTGATTAGATTAAGGTTAAAAGTCAGCTTTAAGGCTGAGACAGTCATATTCTTGAGTTTAGGTGCTCCTTGACTCCTCCTTTATGTCTTGCTTTCTGCAGTCAGCACAGTGTTTTGACCTGAGACTATAGCTGGAATCAGATAGTACAACGACACCACTGAGACAATGACACCATCATTGTCATTGCTGATAGAGCTGTTATGCTCCATTTGCAAAGCTTTCTGATGATTCCATTACTCATAAAACTGCATTATGTCCTGATTCAGCAGCTTAGGATTGTCTTTTACCTGCTGATATTTGTCCTTCAGTGATGAATGGAAAAAAGTCTGTCAACAGGCCCTGTATCGTATTTATTTATTTATTTTAGTTTCCCCTAATTTAGTCTTTCTACCCACCAGCCAGCTCTCCCCATCACATGATAGCTATGAACCAGGGATGGCAAAGGCTAACACATGCTTCCTTTGAGGCACATGAAGCAAGCTGACGTCATCTTTTTGCAACGTCAGGGGTGAAGGAAAGTACTATCCACCCACTTCTGCATGCATAAGTTCCCAGCTGCCCATGATTGACTAGTCTCATTGTGATTGAACAGGGACAGAGAGCACCCTGAGTCCATGGCCAATTTTGCTTTTTTGCAATTTTGGATTCCCGGCCATGGATGGCTGTGGCATCGTCGGGATTCGAACTCACGACATGACAATGACATGATTCGATGTCATCTCCAGACAATAAGGTGAACTCTTTTCTGTTCTTTGTAAGTGTTTGTAAGTTTGTAACTGGTCAAATACACACACAAAAAACGAAGGGCCTATTTCAAATCTCCAAACATTTATAATATGGAATTAGCCTCTGGACCATAATGTGAGAAAGAGTTACTATTTACTTAATTGTTTGGATTTAAAAAACAAACCTCATTAGAAGGACATTAGAAGACAGAAGAGACTTAAGATCTCATGTATTAATAGTGACATTTTGTAAAATGTTTTTTGTACTGACTCGATAATGTAGAAGTCATCAAATAAAAAAGTTTGTAGTAAAAAAAAATTAAATACTAATAATAAGGTGCCCAAGGCTTTTGCACAGTGCTGTAAGTCTATCTAAACGTGATTAATCTCTTCCTAACAGCATAAGATATGTTGCAGTATATGGCAGCTTGCATCAGAAGTCTCTCCATAATTAATACTCTCCATAATCATTATTCCAGATATAACCACAACAGCCACAATATAATCATTAAAGACAGCTTTCTATTTTTTTCCTCTTAAATGAATTTTTTCCCCTGTAAAATATTTCTCCTCTCATTTTCCAGAACCGAAAAAGTAAGTAACAATTATCAATATGAAACTATGAGCTTGAGTTACTTTTAATTACACTTTACATTAAGATGCAAACGACATAAATAAAAGGGATATGAATGATGTTTGGGTCATTTGGGTCAACACAGAATAATTTGTATATGTTGCATATCTTCAACTACCTATATAACTGGCTGTGACAGATAGTCATATCTATTGATATCCTCAACATGACCCACTGTGCACCCACGTATCAATTATTCTATTTTTGATAAGATTCTGACATCAAAACCCTGAGTACTGGTTAATACGTGATTCAGATCCATTACTGGCAACATGCTGTAACAAATATTTAAATATATATATATATATATATATATATATATATATATATATATATATATATATATATCCTTCTAGTGAATGCTGCTAGCTGCTCATCATCGGTAGCTAGCTCAGCTTTAGCACAATGCGAGTAGCTAACATAAGCTTTCTAGCTGCGGGTATACTGCACCTTCCATCATTGCTGAAAGCTATTTACTGTAGCTTTCTGAAGCTCACCTCTAGTTTACTGCTAGTCACAAACATTTTCTATCCAGCTCATAGCTAACAGCTATCATATCAAGCTGCTAGGATTTTGTAACTAACCTCTAGTGCTATGCTAATATTAGCTGTCTAGCTGCTAGCTTTCTGTAGCTGGTAGTTAAGGGTAGCTGGATGTAGTTTCAGAATTATGTGTACTAATAAAACATCATAGACAAGTAGTTCAAGGTAAGGTATGTGCTACAGTAGGTCAAATTCCAGATTGTTCCAGAAAATTTAGTAATTTATGATGCTTGATATAAGCATCATATAGAAACTTTACCATGTCTAATGACAGAATAGCCCCAAGAAATTAATGCATGAATTAATTAATTAAAAAGAAAAACTGTATTAAACTTTAAAATCATTACTTCCGTTGCCCAATATATAATATTTACAAAGTATCAATAACATTGGAACATTTTTACTCAAGCAGTATTAAAACCATGCAGTTTTTTTTTTGTGCTTTTTTAAATGCATAGTCATAAATAAGGAATACCTATAAGAATGACTAAACCAGCTCACTGTTCACAAAAACAATTCACAAACGCATATCAATACAGTAAACCTTCCAGGCCTCTTGGTCTGGTATAACAAAATAAAAACAATAGGGATATAGTTTATGTGTGATTTCTACAGTGTATTTCACTGCATGTGTTTAGTTTATGTGTTAAGAGGAAGAGAACAAAATAATGCAGCTCCTCTTGGAAAAGGAGATCTTAATGCCAGTTCATATACAAAACATACGGTACATAATACATTATGCATTTGCTTTGTGCATTAAAAACACCCAGCTTATCTATTTGGCTTTAAGTCTTTTGTAGATTAACACCTACATTACAATGCCAGATAAAAATCAACAGCAAATCAAATTCACATCATTGCAATCCTTGCAGAGTGTACAGAAAATAAATAACATGCATGAAGTAGCTAGGTGTACATACTTTTTCCATTAGGAACACTTCATCTTGACATTGGTAAGATGAAGATATGGGAGAAGTTGCTTCCCATTTAAGAGCATCCAATATAATTAAGGCTATAATTAATGTTCACAGGTAATCATTAAATTTTTATCAGTAAACATTAATAGGCTGTTTTCACACTGATATCATCCTTTTGGCAGCATGATGGCCAGCTAAGAACAGCCATAAATGGACTCTTCTGGCATTTATTTTTTTGGAAAAGTCTGTATGGCCAGTCCAAGCCTCCTGACCAAGCATGCAAATAAAAAACAATAGGGACATGCAGTACTGTATGCATGATTCTTGCAGCGTACTGTACATTCATCTTCCACTTTATTAAGGAACACCTGTACACCTGCAGGTTCATGCAGTTATCTAATCAGCCAGTAGGGTCGTAGGAGCACAATGCATATAATCATGCAGATACTGGTTAATGTTAATATCAAACATCAGAAAGAAGAAAAAAATGTGAAAACTGTGACTTTGATCAGGGCACAGATGTTGGTACCAAAAGGGCTGGTTTGAGTATTTCAGAAACGGCTGATCTCCTGGGATTTTCACACACAGCCGTCTCTAGAGTTTACACAGAATGGTGTGAAAAACAAAAAACACTGAGTGAGTGACAGTTATGTGTGTGGAAATGCCTTGTTGATGAGAGAGGTCAGAGGAAAATGGCCAGATTGGTTCGAGCTGACAGGAAGGAACTCATATAATCACTCTGTACAACCGAGCTGAGTAGAAAAGCATCTCAGCATGCACAGAACTTGGAACCCTGAAATGGATGAGCTACAACAGTAGAAGACCACATCAGGTTCCTCTCCTATCAGCCAAGAACAGGAATCTGAGACTATCATGGGCACAGACTCACCCAAACTGGACAGGTGAAGATTCAGAAGAATCACCTGGTGTTTTCCAGTCTTCAACTGTCCAGTTTGGGTGAGTCTGTGCTCATGATAGTGTCAGATTCCTGTTCTTCACTGACAGGAGTGGATCCTGATGTGGTCTTCTACTGTTGTAGCTCATCCACCTCAAGGTTTGATGTTTTGTCCATGCTGAGATGATTTTCTGCTCACCCCGTGTACAAAGAGTGTGTATTGGAGTTACAATAGACTTCCTGTCAGCTCAAACCAGTCTAGTCATTCTCCTCTGATCTCTCTGATCAATAAGGTGTTTCAGGATGCAGACCCTCCGCTCACGGGATGTTTTTTGCTTTTCACACTATTCTGTGTATACTCTAGAGAGAGTGCTGTTTGTGAAAATCCCAGGAGATCAGCAGTTTCTGAAATAATCACACCAGCCCGTCTGGCACCAACATCCATGCCACGGTTAAAGTCCCAGAGATCACACATTTTCTTCAATCTGATGTTTGATGTGAACATTAACTGAACTCTTGACATGTATCTACATGATTTTATGCATTAGGCTGCTGCCACATGGCTGATTAGATGACTGCATGAATGTGTGGGTGTACAGGTGTTCCTAATAAAGTAGACGCCGAGTGTCTCTCAGTGCATATATTTAGTCTGTGTGTTAGTAAGAGAAAAAAAAATGATGCAGTTACCAAATGTTGAAAAGGAGAGTTGGATTCAAAATTGTTATTCGGGGAGCATTTACAATTCCCATTCCTAGCGCTAAGAGACAGCTTGTGCACATGAACACTCTGGGTATTGGCTCGATGCAGCTTTCACGCCTTACATGTTATTGTCGTTGGCAGACTAATGCATTAACAAGTACAGTGTGTGTGGTCACGTCTGTGAGATGGAGCCGGAGCAGAATACAAAGTCTGCCTGCTGGAACAAGATGCTCAAAATGGGCACTGTGAATGTAAATACCTTTGTAAAAGCGTTCTCTCTGTTTTGTTGCATGGGCTTGACACTATTTTGAAAAGCACAGAGAACTCTTAGTCCTCTTAGCGCCTCTTAGGACTGATGATAAGGTTACAGTTAGGCAGAGTGTGGCATTAAAGGAGCTGTGTTTTGTCCAAGATCCTTTTTTTAATGCTGCTTTTGTACATATAACATAGTGTACCTTCATTCAAGGAACCTGCTTCTGTAGAGGGCTTCTAACTCTCAGCTCTTAATTAGGGCAGGGAGCGTGTTCAGACTGCATACAAAGACCCTAAAGCAGATTAATGAAGAGGATGTGTTATGCCTCAGGTTTTTCACTGTAGTAAAGCTCTCACCATCATACAGGAAATCATTCACATTTCTCTCCCAACACACAATTCATTTTGTTGTGGAGTGTGGACCAAAAAAAAAAAAGCCGGAACAGTTTTGGAGTGGCATGAAGGTAGTGCTTGCATTGTCGACTATTAATCGTGACTGAGGTGCTTAATGTATTTGAGAACAGCAGTAAATCACGGAGAGCTTGAGGAATGTTTTGCTCTGCCTGTGGCCTCCCACTCATCGTCCAGCAGCCCGAGACTATCCCTGACACCCACATCATGCACTCAGACACATTAAGAATCTCTGCCCATAGACCTGATAATACATTCTGCCAACTGTATGGAGAAACCATAAAGAATGGAGGAGGATGAAACTCTAAACACCAACATACAGTATCTAAAAGCATGTGTCATTTGACAGAGAAGGCCCATAGGCATTTAATAGTGTGGTGAACAGAATCGGCTGTTTTGTATTGTACAAACGTCACACTTTCTGTTAGCCAGAGTGGACACAAGCCTTGTACTGATATGATGTGGTTTAAATGCAAAATCCGATGGAGTATGTCATCCAAGATGGATGTATTCCACCGAAAGATGAGGCACACTTCAGAAGGCAGCATGGAGGTTTTCTTAATCGTCTAATTTGTGCTGCTTCTTCCTTCCCTGCAGGCTGCGCAGCGGATTATCGAAACACATAATGCATAAGCACAATGGCAATCATGTGCTAGAATGCTTGATAGATACAGAACCCTGGGATGTAAATCACTCAGTTCATGATTGCTACTTTTCTGTTTTCGGACTCCCTGTGCTCTCCCAAAGTCTCATTCTCTCCTTCTGCTGAATCACTTGCAACTTTGAAATTCACTTTATCTAATATTTTATTTACTACATTCATAGTAGCTCATGGAAAAAAAGAGAGTCATTAATTGGTGTTGCCTTTAGAAAATTAATTATGTAGTCTAGTTTGTGTATGTTTATCAGCTTGATTAAAATGGATCTTGTTGTTATAAATAACAGGCTTTTGCATTAATTCGTGTTGAATTTATCTGCACATTGTTCTGTACAACTGTGTTTGGTGTAGTATTTCATTAAAGTGGACAAAAGAACCTAAAGGTTTGGGGTACTATAGAAAGGTCTATTGTTTACTGGAATTGTTCTTTTTTTTTGTGACACAGAAATATAATTAGATTTGAAACAGACTCAATAGAAACATTCAGAGTGCAAACAGAGGGCAGTCATGCCTTATGTCCGTGACATGCATTAGAACAGTATTATAACTGTTCACACTTTTTCAGCTACACCATATGGCCAAATGTTTGTGGACAACTGACCATCACACACAAACTGCCATCCTCAAACTGTTGCCACAAAGCTGGACACACACACAATTGTGTCTTTGTATGCAGTAGCATTACAATTTCTCTTCACTAGAGCAAACGTGTTCAAGCATGACAATGGTCCTGTGGGGGTTGGGGGGTTAACTATCTAACTATATATTAATGCACATGTTTTTTGAATGGGATGTTCAACGAGCCCATATGAGCATGATGGTCAGGTGTTACATATTTTTGGCCAAATAATGTATCATTGGTAGGGCCGAAACCAAAACACCTCATTCTGGTTAATATTTATAGAGCAGAAATATTTAGTGTAGAAACTACAGGAGAATGTATACAAACTATACCCGCTTTATATCTTTCAGTCTGGTTGCGCTTTGGTATAGTTGCAGAAGTTGACCTGGGTTACCAGTTGCTACGTTTTACTTTTAGTACAAGGGAATGTAGGTAGCTTAATTAAACTTAGTGAGAAGTAGTGCAAGAAGCCACCTCCAATACAGCAATTCTGTTAGGACCAAAACAAATTCTATATGTTATGGGGAAGCTTAAGTAGATCTCCTATAGAGTGATTTTCCAGATTTGTGCTACTGGTTGTATGGATGAATACAAGCAGAGCAGGGGTTTCAGTGGAAAAGTGCGATTTCAAAAGTATAGCATATCATGTCTTGTTCTAGCTACTTATACAGACGCAGGCCCTGAGGATTGTGGGTGCTTATGCTACTTATGTATGGAAACAGTTCTTGCTGTGTTGTCAGGCTGTGGGGTGTTTCTCCTGGAATGGTAATGATGAGAGGATGACATCTCTTGTGACTGGTGCACTGGCATTACTTATGTAGTCAAAAATATCCCATGCTTCATTAACTTTGATGTATTACCAAACTTCCCAGTTACCATTTAAAGACATTTGGCACTGTTTTGATCTATCTCGTTTTGATAAGACCTGCCAGACTTTGGGGCTTTTTGGCATAAATGAGGAGCCAGCCATGTCGCATTTCAGTGATGAGCTGTTTGATGCAGCAGCATTTGCTGCAGTTGTTGGCTTCTCAGTAGGTTTCAGAAGGTTATATAACCAAGAAGAGATACTTAAATAGATAAATATGATAAAACTGATGATGTCTGAGGTTGTCCAAAGTATTTGTCTAGATTTGAGAAAATCACTTTTGATACATTTTTAATGATATGATTCAGTCTGTGGCTATTGTAAACTGAATTTTAATATTCAGCTCCTCTTTTATACTGACAAGCTGTGCTGTCACATTCGATAATGCTACCTACCTCTTTGAAATATTTTACCAGCCAGCTTTTTATACTGCATTTTTGTTTACTGTATTGCTGCTGCTATAATACACCACTAATACAGAAAAAAAAAACAGTAGATAGATAGATAGATAGATAAATAGATAGATAGACAGATATTCATCCCAGAGGAAAATCCACACATTACAGCAGCACAGAGAGTTAGAAAGTATATAAAAGTAATTTAACATCAAAAAAGAAAAAATAAGAAAAATATCAAATAATATAATGGAAGAGTGCAAGGTGGCAGTGGAGTGGGTTGTTAAACATTGTAGATATAAGCAGCAGACGTGAGTGGGATTAAACTGGCAGTGCGGTGCAAACATTGTCAACAATGTAAACTGTGATAAAATGGATGTACAGTATTGTATAGAATGAATATGTGAAAAAGAAAGAAAAAATAAGGAACATGAATAGATGTTAAGTGGCAGTGCATATGGGTATGAATAGTGGAGCTTATCAGATTTAAGATCAGATTTATTGCAGCCTGAATACAACTTGTGTTGTATATGTATTGTGATACAAAACCTATTATAATGTGTTTGAATATATTGTATATTTTGTGTATAATATGTGCCCTTTTTTTTTTTTTTAAAGTTCTACTGTACTTACATAAAAAGCAAATAAACCTTAAAATAATGTTTTTAGAAACGTCTTGCAGAGAATCTGTGTATGTATAATGATTTCGGTGAGTTGATTAAAATACGTGTTTAGTTGGGATATAATTCAATTTCAGAAAAAAAGGGTAAAGTATCATCTCTCCCTTCTCTGCCGTGTTTAAAAATAAAATGCTTCCACATAAGCGTGTCATGTTTCAAAGCAGTCATTATCGCATGTTCTCTGCAAAGTTATTTTTGCTAGCCCCAGTGACGTCCAATCAACAGCCAATTTGATAATTTTTTTTTGGTAAACACTATCCTTTAACACTGAGATTAGAACACACAAGTGTCTGATCTAAAAACATGAAATTGCAGGTGTACAGTATGTAAAACAGTTTGTAAAATTGCATTATTATGAGAAAAAACTGCATGAAAAATAGTGAACACACATCTACAGTATAGTAGTATTGTAACATCTGGATAAATGATGTCCATGGCATGTATTTAATTAAGAAAGTATACTTAATTTTAACTTGATTTAATCACTATTTTATAACTTTATGAGATCACTGTACCAGGTACCATAGTTTCAGAACAAGAAACAGTTGTGACAGGTTTAAAATCTGTCATTTTTTTTTCTTTTGCAAAATAATATAAACAGAAAATGATTGCAGAGATTTTTCTACAGGATTGACATTTGTGTTATTTAAAGTTAACCAGCTTTTCAACCTTTGTGTCTCCATATTAGAATCATATTTAGTTAAGCATAGCATTTATTGTGCACAGTTAATTAACCAAAGGGATTGCCACTTGACAGGTTAGAGCGAGCTAATCGAATCCTTGGCAGCCATGATTTTGCAATTAATAATCATGAATATAGCTAATAAGTTATATTAAAGGGGAACATGGTTAATTACTGTGTATCATCACCATGTCTTAATTAAAGCTGCAGGATGTAAGGTTTTGGAATTGTATCCTCACTGGAAAAAAAAATGCACAAGCTGCTTGTGGAAGAACATTTTGTGCATTTTTTCTGATTAATCTCATATGTCAAGTATTACAGTATACATTCAATGAGAATTCACGGGGCTGCACCCCAAAACACATTTTTCACACCAAAAAATGGTAAGTTGCCTCAATAGGAATGTCTCCATTGCTAAGCGTATTAAAGGGGTCATATGGTGCATTTTAATGTTTTCCTTTTCCTTTAGTGTGTAATGTATCTGTTTGTGTATGTATAAGATCTGCAAAGTTACAAAGCTCATAGTCTGCCACAAAGAGATTTATTCTATCTAACAGAGAACACTGTTCCAGACCTGCCCAAAAGGCCTCAATCGAAGTCCAGATATTACTTCCGCAAACGCCTATGTCACTATTTGAAATATTAGCATAATCCCGCCCAAAGGCAGGTGCAAAGAAAGAAGGCGAGGCTTCAGTGAATTGTGTTGGCGCCATGTTGTAAAGACGCTGTGTGTTTCAATGTGAAAGCAAAACCCCTTTGTTTGGCCTTCCGAAAGAGACATTATTAGGAATCTGTGGTTAAAATTTATTTATAACGCTGTTCCTGAGCAGTACAACCCAAAAGTTTGCTTGTGCACAGCGCAGTTTACAGAGGACAGCTTCCTGAACCTGGGAGAGTACATCACAAGCTATACATGAAGGCTACTCCGTGATTTGCTCAGACAATCTTGCACTTCTGAATCAGAACCTGTAAATATATTTAATTATTTTATGATGTATTTGCTATTGTCTGTTCAAATGTGGAGTTTTGTGTTGTGGCCCAGGGCTCTGTTGTAGACCAAAGTGCTAGCTAAAGTTAAGTAGTTTTGATATTCAGCTGTGGGAATTTTTACCTATAAACGTGCAGAGTAACGCATAATGTTTGTTGTTCTTACAATCTTCACAAGTGATCAAGTGCATGAAGTTGTTACAGTGAAGAAGACAAATTAAACCGTTATAACATCGTATCTGAAAGGTAAGAGAGTTACAAAATAAAAACTTTCCACTGTGAAATGTCCTGCTCAAGTCGTGCTTGCAAAGTTGGTTCTGATGGATCTGCTTGATCATCCGCATTTTCTGAATCTGACTCGGGCTCGAACTGATATGGTAAAACCGACTACATTATTAACTGTGTTGATTAGAAGCTTAGAACTGCTTTAGAAGTCTTGGAAGCTGAAGCTCGCCATTATGGTAAGGGGCGTTACATTTCTGATACACGCTTGAGGTTTTTGGCCAATCACAACACAATTGGTCAGCTGGCCAATCAGAGCACCCTGAGCTTTTTGGAAAACCGGAATTGAATCAGAGCGTTTCAGGCAGCCTGGGAATGGAGGGACAGCAATACTGTACAGTATGTGAACATTAATGTGCTTTTTGAACATTACAGCATGTTAACCTATTCTATTAAACCCAATAAACAAACTTATGAACTTTTAAAACTGTTTAAAAAGCATCATATGACTCCTTTAACATGCTATTAGAGCAGATGCTGATACTGAGCCACAGGTTTCTTAAACTGTCTTGCCCTTTCTCTGCTCTAACACACCCACTTCAACTCAGAAAGTGTTGTTAATTAGCTGATATGTTGAATCAGGTGTGAGGAGCAGCAAAAAAACTAAAATCTGCAGGACAGGGGGTAGAATAAAATTCAACTTGCCTGATATAACTGAGTTAAAGTACAGAGAAACAGCAAACAGGCACTGTTAGTCTCTTGCTGATGAACATCAGCACACTACTTAAAACAGTAGAAAATGAAAAGACAGAGATCTGCAGATAAAATACACACACAAGGTGAACAGACGCCTAAATCAGCTTACTCTCACCCCCCAGTGAGAATCATCTATCATCAATCAAGTGAGAATCATCTTCATATCTTATTGTGTGCAAGTGCATGTATGCTACAGTAAGACTTTCCAACACATTCAAGAAGTGAAGGAAATGGCAATAAATTCCACTGTCATATAGCCACTGCCATCTTTCCCAGGAACCATCTCACTAGTCCAGTGCTGATTTGGAATGATGGATGGGGTCATCACAGTTGGGGCTGTGTGGTAAAAACCCCTCTTCACTGTTGCAAGAGGATCTGGGAAAATATCTTTGGTCATGCCTCGACGTCCCAGGAAAAGACTGTGTCCAGGCTCTGTACTCAAGGAGTTAAATTTAGGATTCGGGATGGAACATGCAGGTTGTGCAATCCCAAGCTGTGGAACAGAGGACTAGCTCTTTACTCTTTACACAGCTTTGTGATGGGTCATCGGAATATGCCAGTTCAGTCTACATGTGTTTTGTGGATTTGTTGTATCTGTGATCGTAAGAATCTATGATCTGTGATTGTGTGCCTTAACATTTGTTGTTGGGGGTACTGAAGGAGTACGGAGTCTACAGTATCTCTAATGTCTGGGCCATTACTTTGTACAATTCAGTCTGCGTTTGAGTTGTGTCCACATTCCCGCTGTTAATTTATAACAATATAAGGTGGGTGTCAGAGTCTGTCAAGGTTGTGTCATGTCTTCACTAATGTTTGAGATTTTCATGTACAGGATATCAAGATGCAGCCAAGGAGAAGGGTAACACCCCTGTTATTCTGGAGATGGTGTTCTCTTGGCACCATACAATCCTCTGACATGCTCTGAAACATCTCATCGCTGAGTGTGAAAATCAACAAGTCTGAGGCCATGATTCTCCAGAAAAGAGTTGGATGCTCCCTTAAGATGTTTTCCCCGAGGAAAAACGAAAGTGTTTTTACCCGAGTCTGCACTGGGATTGCCATTTACAATCGTAGCATGCTGAGTTTGGTTCCGAATGACTCCCATGTGCCATTCAGGCACTCAACCTTCATCTAAAAGAGTCGTTTCAGAGAGTTGACTCATTCACGAACAGCACATCGCCTGAGGCTATTCCAGGATTGTCAACTGCACTCTTAGCAAGCTGTGTTTGGTTTCTTTTGTGTTTTCTATTTCATTTAAATTGCATTTCATCCAATGTTTCTGTTATTCAAGTTGAGAAAACCACATAAAGAACAAAGCAGAACACCAAGAAACACGTACATGATGAAATGGAACGTTGGAATACTCTCCAATGCATCTGGCCAAAATGACAGAGACGATAAAAATCAACCAAAAAATGTTTAAAAAACATATTTTCTAATCAGTTGCTATAGTAAATAATTACATTCTCATTGCTACACATCTTATTTTGCCTGTACAGCTGTTCAGATGACTGTTTTTTAATCTATCCTAATCGAGAAGTTTTCAATTTCAGGCACATAAATACTCTCCATTTTCTTTTTTCCCTCAGTTTTTGGTTAAGGCAGTACAAAGTGGTCTACCCTATCCAGGGGTAGGCAAGTACCACACCTTATTCATGCACCCATGCCCTGCAACATGATACTGCTTGGCATGTCATTGAAAAAACAAACAAACAAACAAACGTTCTTTTGCATCACAGTACTTCATAAACCTCATAAACCGCAGTAAACATGACTCACAACTTTACACCTGAGGTAAAACTTTGATAAGAAAAAAAAGCTACTGCTAAGAGTTATTAAAGTCAACCTGGTCAAAATGGGCTTTTAAGAAGTTTCATTAAATTGCTTTTAAAGTACACATGACATGCCTTGAGAGCCATGATCTGATTTTGAATGTTGTTTATTCTGGCTCATAACTAAACCTTTATGTTTATTTATATTTTGCAGTGTTAGGGCAAACCTTTACTTAACACAGTGTTCCAGGTATTCCTATGCCAGCAGTTGAAGGTTTATGCTACAGCTAGGTTAGGCAGAGGGTAGTGGTAGTCCAATTTGCCAGGTGCTCCTTAACAGTACTCAACATCT
Organism: Ictalurus furcatus; assembly: GCF_023375685.1. Lineage (NCBI taxonomy): Eukaryota > Metazoa > Chordata > Actinopteri > Siluriformes > Ictaluridae > Ictalurus > Ictalurus furcatus. The sequence continues at coordinate 11,402,284 of NC_071278.1, forward strand.
GGGTACTACTACTGGAAAATACTGTATGTCCATGCTACAATATTATAGTACAGGACGTCAAGGAGAATCCACAGAGGTATAAGTATATGATGTGAAAGGCTGCAGCCACTTGAGAATTATTAATAAGTTATGTAATTAAACATGTAATTGCTCTCTGGGCAATATCGGCACACAGCTTACTGCAACTTTATGAGCTGCAAAACTGCTACATGCAGCACAGTGGTCATCTGGCACTTCAGTGTTCCAAATTGTTGTATTGGCTATGCCCAATGCGTGTGCAATGGCTCTGACTGATTTCCCCCTTTTTCACCTTGCTTTTCTCCCATAGATAGCTCTCTGATCTTCATGTTGGTTTATCCTTTTTAACAACAAACACAGTCTTCACAGGTGAAACCCAGAGCTCAAACCGAGAGTAGATGTTCAGAGCTATTAATTGTTTAAACAATCAATATAACAGGGTACACCTGGGCAGCAAGAAACACCTGTCAGTCACATGTTCCAGTATTTTTGATCACTTGAATATTGGGTGGGTTCAAACAAAAGGTGCCATGTTCTAGCTGTTTAACATATCTAGATGTAAAAAAAAAAAATGAGGAAATGAAATCTGAAATTCTGATCTATTGTCATATTCATCTCACGATCTCAAACCCAAAAGAATTGGCCTTGCTGTTCCAGAACTTTTTGAGGGGACTGCATGACAGTGCTTAACAAGCTCATCGTATTAATCTGCTGTATCCTGCTGTCATAATGCTTTTGCTTTCAGTCATTTTCAAAGCAAGCGCTTTTGGTCATTACTATAAGGGAGGCCACTTGTTGGCCCATTGCTCACAAAATTCAACCCTGGGCCGTATGTGAGTTCTAGGATTTCTAAAGGACACCAAACTGACACGGATGAGCAGAGCATACTGCGAGACAGTATGTCACATGTGTTGTGCAGTTATTTGGATAGACAAGCTAGGAACATCTTTTTTGTCTTTGATACTGGTAGTCATGTTGTTATATTTGTGATTCACAATTTGTGAAACACAAGGCTCAGTGTTTTGAGCAAAACGGGTGTGAAGTTGAATACATATTGTGAAGCTTAACACGTAGTAAATGTGCAGATAACTCCTCCAGTCCTCTACTACTGGCCCTAGGTCTATGACAGCATTCAACACTACTGTATTATTGTGTTTCTATGTTCTGGGACCTTTTGCCTCCCCATCCACTGTTCTCTTACCTCATGTTTTACAAATTAAGCACTGCTCAACACTCAGCAATCAATTTATATGGACCATTTGGGCCTTAGTTTACATTTGTGACATCAGGGAATACTACACATCTCAAGACGTCAGCTAGTCTGAATCATAAAACAGACTTTCTGAACTGATTTTTGTGCTTAATGGAGATTTAAGGGGAATGGGTAAATAACAAAGTATCTACAGTGGTGCTTGAACGTTTGTGAACCCTTTAGAATTTTCTATACATATCTGCATAAATATGACCTAAAGCAGCATCAGATTTTTACATTTTCCTCAAGAAATAAATGACCAAGTATAATATTTTGGTCTCATTTGTTTAATTTGGTTTTCTTTATCTACGTTTTGGACTTCTATGGTGATGACCTCTATATCTGATGATGTTTTAGATCATATTCATGCAGAAATAGCAAAAATTCTTTCAAGCACCACTGTACATTTTTAAGTTTCCATACTGGCCAAAGTAATGCCATATGACCACATAGAGCAGTGGTCACTAACCCTCTTCCTTAAGATCTACCTTCTGCAGGTTTCATTTCCAACCAAAATCTAACACACCTATTTTAGTTGATGAAGGATTTCTGAAGACAATGGTTAGATTGTCAGTTGGGTACGATTACAGTTGGAGCTAAAGTCTTCAGGAAGTTAGATCTCCAGAAACAGAGATGATACAATTTTAACACGTCCCAGATATAAGCAATGGATGGAAACTCACTTGATCATAGGCACCGCAGTTGGTCAGATGGGTGGGAATGTGTAAAAACACTGTATGACTTGTAATTATTGCAAATACTGTGTTATATGTCCATTTTATCTTTGAAACATCTCTGCATTTGTGGCAGTGAGCACAAAAAAGGCATCCAGATGATTCTCACCACCATTAATGGTCATGAGGCATTAACTAGAACATACAAGAATGCATTCTGTACACTATTTTGTCATTTCTTGCCTTTCAAAATACCTGATTTCTTAAGTAAAAGTACACTTTAAAGATTTTTTTTGTATAATATAGTAGTAGTACAGTCTTCACAGTTGTAGCTATAGAAGTGAATGAATAATTAACTAATGAAAGTTTTCCCCACTTCATAGCATTAGCATCACTAAAGCTTCCCTACCAATAATGATCATGTCATCTATTGTAATTTTGGAAACCCTGGACGCTGTGTCCTCTAAACTAAAGAGGAGAGAAACCATCTGGCTTTTTATCAGCGCTCAGTTCAAAAGCCTGCATATCTGATGGTATGGTGATGCATTAGTGCCTATGGAATGGGCAGCCTGGAAATGCACATCTGGAAAGGCACCATCAATGCTGAAAGGTATATACAGGTTTTAGAGCAACATATTCTTCCATCCAGATTCCATCCCATCTTTACTTCTGAGTAACTCTACCTCTCTAAGATACTCTTTTTATACCCAATCATGTTACTGACCTGTTGCCAGTTAACCTCATTAGTTTCAAAATGTTCCTCCAGCTGTTTCTTTTTAGTAACACTTTCTTTTCCAGCCTTTTGTTGCCCCCGTCCCAACTTTTTTGAGACATGTTGTGGCTATCAAATTCAAAATTACCTTATTTGTTTCTTAAAATGGTACATTTCCTCAGTTTAAACATTTGATATATTTTCTATGTTCTATTCTGAATAACATATGGGTTTATGAGATTTGCAAATCAGTGCATTTTGTTTTCATTTACATTGTACACAGCGTCCCAACCTTTTTTGGAATTGGCGTTGTACATGGTTGGTTTCAAATGGGATTTTTTTTTTTTTGTCTATTTCTTTGTAGCAGAATGATTTCTGTTTAAACACTTCAAATCTTCTAGTCTTACAGTACATACATGAAAAACCCTGGTGAATAGCTGTTCCAGTCAGTGGGTGATGCTTGACATTTACCACTGATATTAACGCATGGCCTATATTATGCAAGCATTTTCCTGTTGCTAGAGTGCCACGCCAGACAGCAGAATCTCTTCAGGCTCCAACTTGTTTTAATGTTCATGTTGTTTTTATGGTCCACTGAAAGCTCTGCAGATGGGAGTTGACGGCGCACAATTGTGCCTGACCTCTGTCAGGTAAGCTAAGCCTTGCAAGGTCATTCTAGACCTATGTTTACTTTTAACCTCCCCAAGCCATTTGCAAGAAAACGGACACATGTGCCACAATATATTAACTTCTCTAAAAGCACTGGTGCAATCTTCATGTCATCAAGAGGAGAGATCTGAAAAGCATTGTGCGCTGATTACAGTGGGAAAAGGTGCAGCTGGGAATGTGTGGCTCCCTAGGGTTTGCCTCGAAAGCAGGAAAACAAGGTGTCCCCATGCCAGCTGCCCTGCTGCTGATATGCACTCCCTGCACCAGCTAGCGAGTCACATTTTTTTCAATCGACTCTGCTCACTGCAAATCACTCATGTGTCAAAAGCCTTGCTGGTTTGGCTTCCCAGGAGATTTCGTACAGGTGGCGTTCGATCAAAACCAGGCAAGCACGGCACTACACAGGCACAACGATGAGACTAACGGCTAAAAATCTGTCATTGTTAGAAGGTAACATCAAGTTAACACAAAGGTCAGCAGACCCATCGCTAACCTGCTGATGAGCAGACACAGCAGGTCCATATTTGCTAGAGTATGACTGCAAAGCAAGACATTACCACACTCAGTCTTAGACACTGTTTGTGTAATGATGGGCACTATTACTCATGTGTCATTGCTCAGATTCACAGCTGGCGATTAGAATATCACTGTCAGTAGAAAACAAAGGCGGTGATATATTCCCATTATTTCTACATCACGCAAACAGCTTAACTTGATGTGCTTCCAGTGCTTAGAATATGTCCTTAATGGGGCAAATAAACCCCTGTAGTTAACTCTTGCCAATCTGAAATATTGGTCCACATTAGTAAAAGAGTACTATTGAATGAATCTGAGGCTTTTATATGAAATTATACAAACTCTGAAAAAATTCTGATCATATCAAAAAAAAAAAATGTCTGACATTCTTCCAGGAAAATATGACATTTGATTTAATTTCTTACCACTTTCATATGAGAATAGTCACTACTTCATTAAGTTTAATTATAGGTAATTAGTGATTACTGATCAGTCATCAGCAATCAGTCATTAGCGCTGATTACAGTCAGGAGCAAACCTGGGACCTGTATATAGACTTGTCTATAAAAGAGCATCAGTCTGAAATGGAGGGAATGAATTATCAGTCTTTCTTCAGTTGAGGAGAAGATAAAAATCTGTTACACACTATAACAGCTCTAAGTGCTTGTACTGCACATAGCAGAGTGTTCAACGTGGACGGCAGTCATGGAGTCTGAATGCAACACGGACTGTGCGAGATGTAATTGGGAAGTGTTGAAAGGCTCTCTCTGGAGGCTGTCTTCAGACGCGTCAGTAGGAAATGCTCTGCTGATTAGACTAGCTTGTGATCAGCATAAATAGCGCTCATCCTCATGAGCTCACTTTTCCACCTTAATGCTTTCAACTGAAACCCTTAGACTTTTCTGATCTCTTTGACAGTACATAGGTTGTTGCTCATCAGAGACCACAAGTTCAACTAGATCAGAAGTACAACTCTGTTCTTGTTGGTTTTCTTCAGCTGAGAGGCAGAGAGATTGGGGTTAATTATATGATGAGCATGTTGTCTGAGAAGAAGGCTCAGGCACCAGCAGCTTTTCAGTCTGTTTTTACTAGATTTGTAGTAAACAAGCTTAGTAGTGAAACTTATATGTAGTTTTATTCTGTTTTTAAACATATGACTCACACTATTGTGAACCAGCAACCATTTAATTACATGGATGGGAAAGAAGAAAAAGGTGGTCAATATCTATGAAAAGAAGTACAATCTGAGCAACGCAGATGTTTTTTTTTTTAAAAATTATTTATTCCTGACTTACCAATTGATTGGATTAATTTAACAGAACGATTCAATACAGAGAATAGCAATTTGTATGGCTGGTTGTCGCAAAGGACTGTCTGAATTAGATGTAAAATCCTAAAGACAAAATTGTAAATAAAAAGATTTAATGGTGTTGGTAATGAAAGTCCTATTGCATTAGCTGTTATAGAGTTGTGACTTAACAATCATTGACTTTCACATACTCTACACGTTGAAGTTCACATACAGTGCTGTGCAAAAGACAGAAACCACCATTCAGTACTTATTATTATTATTAGGTGGCAATCAATAATGATGGGGAAATGTACAGTACATTAATGAACTGTTTTTTTAAATTCATGTTGACCTGCATAAGTAAGTACTACGTGGATGTTTGACTAAGAATTGTATATTTTTCGATCATTAATGTATGCCACCAAATAATTAAAAATGAGTACTGAATAGTGAAAACAAAATGGTGGTCTCATTTTTGCACAGTACTGCTTGTAAATGGTCTGCACTTTTTTTTTTTTAACCTTAGCGGTTCTACAAAACACTTTACATTGGTTCTCATTCACCCATTCACACACACACTCACACACCAATGGTAGCAGAGCTGCCATGCAAGGCGCTAACTTGCCATCAGGTGCAACTTGGGGTTCAGTGTCTTGACCAAGGACACTTTGGCATGTTGAGTCTTGTGGGCCAGGAATCGAACTGCTAACCCTACGATTATTGGACAACCCACTCTACCACCTTAGCCACAGCTGCCTGATAAAAGTATGTTCATGATATATTCAACTAACACAGGATTGCTCTGTCTGTGTTTTTGTATACATTAATACTTTTAAAGGAATAATGGTTTGAAAACAAAATGAAACAAACAAAAAAACAAGTTCCATTGTTGTTTCCAGAGCGCAAACTCTTCTAAACCAGTTGAAGGAATATCCAGTCCCGCCAGGATTTCATGATTTTGCGATCGCAGAAATGAACTCAAAATCAAGCAAATTCCGCAATATTCGGAGGAGCTTGCAATTTTTCTAAATTACCACGGATTTTCCACAAATTTGGGCCAAGAGGCGTCATGGGACATCATCACAACCTACATTCAGTCGAAGCCCTCGTCGATTCACGTGCATCAAACTTGAGTACAGCTAAAAGGTCTCATTTACCAACAAACATCACTGCGAAAAACAATGTTGTGCAATTGCCCTGGGTCCCCTAGGATAGGCTCCAGGCTCCTCAGTACCCTTTGTAGGATAAGCGGTACAGAAAATGGTTGGATGTTTTATTCCTACAGTACAAGTTTCAGAGACTTGTAGAATCCATGCAAATGTTTGTTGAACTTTTCTGGCTGCATATGGTTGGCCCAACAACTTTCTTTACTTGACACTACTTTACTTTATGTTCTTATACTCTGGTGATGAGTAAGCACATTGTGTACAATAGAGGATTGAGCTCTAGTCACAGAGCCAGAAATGACTGTGATTTTCCAAAGCCTTGCTATTGTCCAAGGTCAGGTGCTTATGTGAATTTCCTTCTTTTTGTCAGCTACTGTATTAGCATTAAAAACCAATTATTGTATTAGGAATACGTGTGTTCAATACACTCTATTCTCAGCATGATGATAGACAACTAGTGGTAGAAAATCCATAGAGAACCAGAGGAACAATAATGAAAAATAAACAGTTCTGTTTATCAGAATAATAGTTTTCTTGACGTTGACCTAGATATGTGCAATGTTCCATTTGCTGTCACTTCAATTAATTGCTCTTGTCAGCTGTGAAAAAATTATGAATGTTTGTCCAGTTGGCATTGTGTGCAGTTGTGTTGTAATGTTCTGCAATCCTGTTCTAATGTTTATTGTTCCCTCACATAATCCTGATTAAACAGGAATTACTGCTGCTTTTTAGTTGTGGTTCTCACTTATTTGTTGCACATCATCCCTATAAATAATGATGCCTGAAACGCTGGCACTGACATTTAATAATAAATAGCAAGTGAGGAGTGAGGAGATCCCAGGCACCATAATGGAGAGCAGTAATATAACTGTCACTCCCCAAGCAGAACATCTATTGAATATCCCTGAGAGTTTTGATGCAATCTTACGTCTTCATCTTAGCATTAATATTTTTGCATAGCTTTATTAAACATGTCACTTGTCATCTGCTTTCCTGAGGCTCGATAGTTTTGTAATTTGATTTGGCCCTGAACATTGTGCATTAGAATGAAAGTCCAGTAAAGGGTCTGTAATGGAAAACTTACCCCTCATCCTCTCTCTAATTATTAATGCACCTCTGCTCCAGTATTGATAGGATGAAAAACCTGAATGAAGTTTTTCACTGTGATGATATACTGCTTGTGTTAAAAAGATACCATTTTGGTTCTCTCTCTCTCTCTGGACTTAGCTAATCTTCACATCTCCTTTGCTAGCTGACATTTTGGAGCAACATACTTCTTATTATCTTCAAAGCTTATCTGTGATAGTGTATGATCTTTAGAATTGCCATCCTCAAATGAGTTGGACAACTGTCTTGTGATAAAATAAGTGTCCAACCTTCAGATACACGGATCTAGACCAGCTTTATATCATGTTCACTGGCTGACAAAGCCCTGAAAACATTGTCTTCAGAGAGTAACAGACCGAAATAAATCAAGATAAAGTGATGTAACTACATACACTACTGTATATGGGCATATGTTTGTCCGAAATGTGCTTGCTGAACATCTCATTCTAGATTTATTACCCCTTTGCTGTTATAATAAGCTTCACTCTTCTGGGAAGGCTTTCAACTAGACTTTGGAGTGTGTCTGTGGGGATTTGTGTTCATTCAGCTACAAGAGCGTTAGTGAGGCCAGGCACTGATGTTGGGTGAGGAGGCCTTGGGTGCAGTTGGTGTTCCAGTTCATCCCAAAGGTGTTCAGTGGGGTTGAGGTCAGGACATTCAAGTTCTTCCATTCCAACCTTCTCAAACCATGTCTTCATTGAGTTTGCTGTGTGCACTGGTTTGGGCCTCTTAGTTCCAGTGAAGGAAAATTAACCCTAATCATAACCCCCTAATGCTATACAATTAGCCCAGATACCTGTACAGGTGTGATGGTCATGTGTTCACAAACTTTTGGCCATATAAATATGAAATATATGAAAGTATGCAGAACAGCTTACACATGTGTGTGTTATTGTAATTAATATAATACTAATAAGCTCAGCGGTGGCACAGTGGTTAATGTTCTGGGCTCCCAATCAGGAAGTTCTGAGGTTGAATCCCAGCACCACCAAGTTGCCACTTCTGGGCCCTTGAGCAAGCCCCTTCAACTACACCACAATTAATATAAATGTTTGCAAATTTAATCCACAAACTCTAAACATTTCATAATATAATTGCACATTCCGAAAAATTATATTATTTACTGACACCATCTATATCAGGAAGAAAATGTATCTATAGTACATGACTATAGGATCACATGGCGAAAAAAAATTACTTTAAAAAAAAAAAAAAAAATTGTATTTATTTTTTTCTTTCTAGGCTGATGCAATCTCAGTGTCATCTAAAGTAGGGCATTCCTCAATGCTACACATCTGCAGTAAGCCGAGTTCTTTTCTTTAAATTCTATTTCATTTGCTTTCCTAGGTGGAGGGGTCCTTGTTAGATTATGATCCAATGTCCTGTTCAGCTACACCTGCTGCCTGAATTGAAAGGAATTTACAATAAGAGTCTGTGTCCGGTTCCCTAATAATATTGCATTTCCACTGAAGGTGAAATCTTTTCAAAGTGAGGGGATGATAATTTTTCACAGGAATCGCTTCATTGTGCTTGGCCGATTTGTGAGCACTCTATTAGTCATGCACCAAATGGAGAGAAAAAAAAAAAGGTTCCTAATGAGTCTGGTACTGCTTTCATCTTGCGCCCATGTTGCAGCAGCTATGACATATCTGTCTGCACTTACTCTCAGCTCCAACATGCCCTTTATCCTCTGCTGGCCGTCTTTATTTTCAAAGAGCTGAGATGAGAGTGCCTATAACAGCCGCTCTTAAATCAGTATGATGAAAAGACATGGAGCTGCCCATGACACCTATGAATTCTTCACAGCGAAATGGAAAGAGCTGTTTGTGGTAATAAACTGATAAATTGGAAGAGCTTCCTTACAGCTGTACGTAGGGCCTGGTACCATGTTATTAGATAATTAATTAGAAGGCTACCAAGTGAATTGTCCATCCATACATCTATTTTCTGTATCATTTATCCTACACAGCGCCGCTGGGAGCCTTGAGCCTATCTCAGGGAAGTCTGGGTCACAAAGCAGTGCCATCCCATTGCACAATGTAAACAATTGCACACATATTCACACACTATGGGTGCACGGTGGCTTAGTGGTTAGCACGTTCCCCTCACACCTCCAGGTGGGGTTCGATTCCCACCGTGGCCGTGTGTGCGGAGTTTGCATATGCTGCGGGGGTTTCTTCCGGGTACTCCGGATTCCTCCTCCAGTCCAAAGACATGCATGGTAGGCTGATTGGCATGTCCAAAGTGTCCGTAGTGTATGAATCGGTGAGTGAATGTGTATGTGATTGTGCGATGGATTGGTCCCCTGTCCAGGGTGTACCCCGCCTTGTGCCTGATGCTCCCTGGGATAGGCTCCAGGCTCCAGGTTCCCCGTGACCCTGAAGGAAGCATAAGCGGTATAGAAGATGGTTGGATGGATTCACACACTATGGACAATTTGGAAACACCAATGCATGTCTTTGGATTGGGGGAGGAAACCAGAGTACCTAGAGGAAAGAATGTCAAGTATTGACAGAATTCCAATTAACTGATTATTGTTGTCCATTTTGAAATACTTAATATTTTGTTTGTTTTGTAATGAATAGATGTATAGAAGGTACTTTTGCCTTCAATGTCAAGGTTCCCTGTGACAGTTTTATATTTGGCCATTATCTCACTTTCCACTGAGTTAGATACACTATTAAGATGGCATTAAAAGTTCACTTTAAACTAAAGGGCCCCAAATCTGTTCCAGCACGACAATGCCACTGTGTACAAAGTGAGGTCAATAGAGACATGGTTCGTGTACCAACCAAGGTTGGTGTAGAAGAACTCGAGTTACTGTAGCGAGCCCTAACCTCAACCCCACTGAACATCTTTGGGATGAAGTAGAACGTCGATTTTGCACCAATTTCGACCTGAGTAATCACAAACCTCCACAGCCACACTCCAAAATCTAGTGGAAAGCCTTCTCAGAGGAATAGAGAGTGTTATAGCAGCAAAGGGGGGTCCAGATCTGGACTGGGATGTTCAGCAAGCACATATGGGTGTGATGGTCAGGCCAGGAACTTTTAATCATATAGTGTATATTAAAGCACTCAAAACATCAATGTGTCCAGGCCAGTGGGTCTACAGGACTGATCTATTTAAAGCCACTTTGTTAATTAGAAGCATATATCCTGCTCATCCTGTTTTTCTTCATTGTTGTACATCATATATATCAATTTAATGAATCTTTTGTCGCCCGAGATGATATATCTGTTAATTAAACCATTCCATTTAGTTAGCTTTTTACACTATATTTGTCTGCATTTTCACTATCATTTTCCTCTGCATTTTTTTTCTTTCTTCAAAGGAATGAGTTATTTGAAGAAGCCCGCTTATTAATCTCATCTATCATGTGAGAATATCACATAAATATGTAATATCTTATTTGAGTTAACAACCATGAGAATGGGATCCAGAGATCAGGAAACTGGTGACTAGTGTAGATAGCTCACTTACTGCATTCCTAAGCCTTAGCAAAAGGAATGTGTGTGTGTGTTTGTGTGTGTGTGTGTGTGTGTGTGTGTGTGTGTGTGTGTGTGTGTATGTAATGTGGGATTTAGTAGACTGGCCCGCTTGGTGAGCTGCTATGATGTGTCATGGACGAGCGTCACCAGAGTGACAGCCTCCCTGGAGAAAAAGACTCAGTCTGGTCTGTCCACCAGCTATTTGACACAGCCAGTCTGTCACAGGCTTCCTTCTACACATCAGCCCAAACTTTCTAGAGTACAGCTGGTCCTGTCACTTGCTTTCAAAACCTAATGCGCCTCTGTTCTGTGTAGTTACTATGTACTTCTATGGACAGTATTTTTTATTTTTTTTGCACTTGTCATTACACTGGAATTATAGCTGTCAGTAGCTTTGCAAGACACCCTTGCTTTTTACTTGTCACACTGTTACACATTACGTATTACTGCATACAAAGCCACTGTTTTGTCTTGTATTCTGCCCCATGGTCCTGGAGGCATGATATTTCACCCTAATGTTTACTTGACAAAAGTTGACACAGGGGTGCCAAACATACAGTGAGAAAGGTTCTAATCATCTAAATGAAATCCTTTAGTAAGTTAAAATCATCTTGTGGACCACAAAGGGATCATGTCCTATTTCACCAAAACTTCAGTGGTTTTAATTCTGCTAATAATGCTCTTGCAGACACAGACTATAAAATATTGAATGTATAAAAGAACAGAAAGCGCAGGAGCCGTTTTGTGGAAATGTGGAAATGTTTATGCAATTAATTTATTGAAAGATTTTTTAAAAAAAAAGAAAAAAAAAGCTAGTCTTTGTTATTCCACTAGGGGCAACATAGAGTAATAAAGTTATCCTACACAGGGTCATGGGGAGCTTGGAGCCAATCCCAGGGGACTTGGGGCACAATGCAGGGGTCACACTGGAGGGGGTGCCAAACTTTCACAAGGCACAGTTGCACACTATGGACAATTTAGAGATGGCAATGAGCCTACAATGCATGTCTTTGGACGAGGGAGGAAACCGGAGTACCTGGAGTAAACCTCGAAAATACGGGGAGAACATGCAAGCTCTGTGCACACAGGGCAGAGGCAGGAATTGAACCACCAACCCTGGAGGTGTGAGGCAAGTGTGTTAACCAATAAAGACACCATTTCCCCCCAATTTAGGGATTCCACAGTAATTAGGTGAATACAAATTTAAGTTTTTTTTATTTGTAAATAATTTAGCAAACTATATAGGTTTTTTCCCTCACTTCAGTATTATGGAATATATTGTGTAGATGACAGTCAAGGAAATGAATACGTATGCAAGCCACAGTGTATCTCTCTCAGTATCTCTCTCTCTCTCTCTCGCTCTCTCTCTCTCTCTCTCTTTGTTTGTACAATTTGTTCGTTGTTGCTTTATTTTGGTAATGAATTGCCATCTGTTTGTGTGCTTTGTAGGTCACATTTAATCCATTTCTGTGTTCAGAATGTACCTTTCAAATAAATTCTGTTAAATAACACATTTAAGAGGAGTTCTTTTCCACCAAACTGGTTTTTTTTTTTTTTTTTGGTCCGGCCCACTTGACTAAAACTAATTGAACTGAGTATAATGGGGCCCATTAGGCACCCCTGACCTATCTGCTGAGTATTGGACAGATATTAGCTAAAGATACCAGCATTTCCCAACAATCTCACATTCACTCAAATACTTTTACTCCCTCCTTAGATCCCCTGATAATGTCTCAGTAGATGTGTCATGATGGCTGGGCTACAAATTCATATGTAGGAGGGCACCTGAGAATGGACAGATAAAGGTCTGGAGCGACATGTGCGAATGAGTTTCATTCAAATGTATTATTTGCTGGCTGACTGCAAAACACAATTATGATTGATATAATTTGTTTCTTGTTTCTGGTCTTTGGAAACAGGTATGTACATGGGTAATTAATGGAAACTGATAAAAAAAACAACAACCCACTATTAACTATCAACTGCTGCATACCTACCAGTTACAGATGACCTCTTTTCTCCCTTCCATTTCATACAGTCCCCAATAAACAATTTATCAATATCAAAATGCCAAAATGTCTAATAATAATTTGAAATTGTTGTTAGAGAAGTGATTCACAAAATAATATGTAGCCAATTGTTGCACCCAGAATTCTGTCATGTTTTGGTCAACATGTGTTTAATATAGTCTAGCGCCTGAAAATATCTGTCTATAAGCAGTTATTAACACATTTATAGCACAATTTGTTGCCCAATTTGCATTATATAAGTAAGAAAAAAATATTACAATATAACAAAACCTTTTTATTTCATTATTTGTTTATTGTGAGTAAAACATTTTCACAGTTTACCTTATTAATAGGTTTTCCTGAAGTTGAGACTTAAGGGAGACAAATAAACAACAACTCAAAGAAGCCTGGAAAAGCATCACAAAAGAAAAATGCAACAGTTTGGTGATGTCAGTGGGTCACCGGCTTGATGCAGATATTGAAAGAAAGGGATAAGCAACCAAATATTACATGTTATTTACTTTAAGTTACTTTAAGACTATCTGTTCCTATACTTTTGCTTCCATAAAAATTTGGGCAGCTAAAAAGGTGCCATGTTCTAAGTTGTTCTAAGCATCTAGATGCAAATATCAAGAAATGAAGGCTGAAATTGTGATCTGTCATCTTATATGCATCTTTTGATCTCAAACCCAAATGTCTTCAGTGTATAGCAAAAAACAAAAGAATTGGCCTTGCTGTTCCAGTACATTCAGAGGGGACTGTATGCATTTACAAATTATCGAGCAAATGGATACATGTAATGCACCTAAACTACTCACTGCACCACAGATACACCATCTAATATTGCACACATCTCGCTTACCTGTGTCCCTGGAACGCCCTCTGACATGCACGAAGCCACCATAATAATTTTTGGCAGTCCAAATTTCCCAAAGTCCCCCTCCAGCAGCTGACAAGAACACAGAGCAAGGAAGTATGGAGCAAATTACAATGGTTATTGTGGTTATTAATCTAAAACATGAACGGGGTGTACAATACTTTCAGAGGGAACGGAATCTTCTTATAGAAAGTGTACATTGCATTAAATGTTAATTCAATTCCATAGAGTGCTACCTGGAGGTACGTCTAAGTGAAACAAATCAAGAAAATTGTTGTTTTTATATTAGGTGTGTTGTGGAACTCAATAAACAGCTTATTTTATTTATATGAACATATCAGGCTTTTATGAGTTTGTCACTATATGTCTAAAAAGATAACCCATATCTATATTTGAAAAGCTATTGCTTTGGCATGTTCAGAGATGCTATTTTCTTCACTACCACTCTGGGAAAAACAACCCAAAGCCACACGACACAACAGGAACTTCACATACCTCCGGGCTTGCATGTAAATAGTCATAGCCAAGTGAGCGTTCTTACATTTACAAACATGAATTTACGTCGCCATAAATGTTCTCCATAGCACCCAAGATCTTTTTATCCTCTTCATGTTCTGTAGAAAAGAAACAGAAATCACTCCATAACAGAATAGGACAGATGTATTAACAGGGATAATTAGCAGTGATAATCCATCCATCCATTTTCTGTATCGCTTATCCTACACAGGGTCGCAGGGAGCCTGTCCCAGGGAACTCAAGGCACAAGGCAGGGGGCACCAACCCACCACAGGACGCAATCACATACACTAAGGACAACTGAGAAATGCCGATCAGCCTACAGGTGGAGGAAACCCCTGAAGCATGGGGATAATGTGCAAACTCCGTGCACACACAGGGCGTAGGCAGGATTTGAACCCCAACCCTGGCGGTACAAGTCAAGCGTGCTACCCACTAATCCATCATGACCACCACAGGGATAATACGTAGAATTTTCCTTTCATTTATACGCATTTATAAAACTTTTCAACAGCATTTTTTCACTAGACACATTTTACTTGAGGGTGTCCTAGTTTTAGGTTTGAGACCACAGAACATGAAGTTTTGGTCTTGCTTTGGAAAATTCCTCTTGTAGCAAAGGGCATTCGTGGTAATAAGAAGCTGACATGAAAAATGGGGGCATTTATTCAGGTGAAAGTTTATGGTACCCTTTAAAGCCAATTTCAAAACAGGACTGCATGGAAACCCTTGTCACCTGAGCTAGCAGGAAATAACTGACAGCGGATGAATTAATACTGAGTTCTGAGGTGATACATGAAAAGAATCAAGTTTGGTAAGAGATGGAATCACCTGAAAAGCCTGTACTTGACTATTTAAAGGCAATTTTTGTTTACTGTAATACTGTTATCTGCTGCATGCACTAGATCAGTCATATTGGCAATTCTTCACAGTTGTTAAGAGTTCCTTAGAGCGGCCCTAATATTTACTTATATCCTGAAAGAAATCTTCACAAAATCTTTATTATATTTCGAGGCCCTGATCCTAAACTCCTAAACGCCCTGCCTTTTCTTAGCCAACAGAAAGCCTGTTATTTTGCTGATAATGAATCCTATCGGTGTAGGTGTCCTTGTACGGTATACCATGTGAAAAAGGAACAAAACAACTACGATAAGCACTTCTTGTAGCAGTGGGACCTTCTGTTTGAAATATTGGATGGAAAGAATAACAGGCCTAAGTTGTATCCTCATCGAAGTTTGAGAATCAGCTTTTTTATCAACTTTAGTGCATTTATTGGATTCCTTGTGATCGTTGGAGTGCGACAGGGACGGAAAGACAATGTACGCTTTATGTAAGATTTTGTTCACCGCAGCACAATTTCAAAAAACAGAAACAAAAAAAAAGTGAATTACGGCTGGAGTAACGCTGTTAGTGTTTCATATTACATAAAACAAGACCAAATTCTGTCAAAATCCGGTACGTGTCAAATTATATAGGATAAATCCGACCTGGACTTACCAATTAATGTGCAAATATAAATTATTGTCCACACAGTACATTTAGTCATGTTTTTATATAGCAGAGAGTTTTAATCAAACCTGTCTAATGTATTATTATTTAAGAAAACAGTTCTTATTTGCACATTTAGTGGTGATTCCAGGTAAGATATGGTCTGTATACTTTGACATTTGATAGAATTTGGTCTTGTTTTATGTATTATGAACCCTTACTACTTTCATGTCCTTACCTTTGCTGTTATCACCTGAGCAACACTCCTGTTGTTTAGTTCAGTTCTTTATATTTTATACAGCCTCTTGAATCTTGCATGAACACACACTTCCCAAGCCAGGCTTAAATTGGCTGCATTACTATTTTGTCACATAGACACAGTGAGAATCCTTTTCTAATTCCCACTGTGTGGCAAGAAAGCCTACACTAAAGTCACATCCTTAATGACTGTAATTTAGTTCAGGGTGATAGCTCGAGATGAAAGTCTGTGACCCTGTCTGTCCTAAGAGTCCAGCTCCTTATAGACCTGAGCATCCTCTGGACCTTAGACAGAAAATCTTGTTTCAGCATCGGTAGTTGTGAAGCATGTTGTGTTACGACGTCAGGTGCGTTCAAGTCACTTCGGTCGGAGCAAGATGGCGGTGTACCTTCTCTTAATTGGCTACAAAAAATACAGGAAGGTTGGAGGCTCTACTTCTAGAAAATGAAGATCAGAGAATGCGCATCATTTGTGTTTTGCTGTTTTAAAGAAACATATTATAACGTAATTGTACAATGCTGACGTGTTTTGTGAAGGCAACTAGCTTGTTTTATTGTAAATCAAAAAGCAAACATATAGTAACTGAAACCAGCTTCTGAGACGAGTAAGCATTCAATGTCAACAAATTTACCATCAACTACAGACATTGCATCCACTGATTCCACCATGTTTGCTTACTCAACTCGGAAACTCTGAGTTGAAAGAAAATCACGAGTTTCCCACTGGTAATTACGACTTTGTGGTGACGTTCATGTGCGTTCAACTCATGAATATGATCTTTCCGACAAGACTTTTTATGACACGCCGTTTATTTGGGTTTAGTCAGAATAATTTTCTTGATGACAGATGTACAATAATTACATTTGAATGTGAGATTGAATGTGATTGATTCATTCTGAACACAGCCACATCACCAACAATAAAAGTGTGTGCACACTTATGCAACTAGGTTAATTGTAAGGTTTTTCTTTTTCTTTTTTCTCCACTAAAATGTTTTTCACTTAATGTTGATATGTTGTATTTTCACACTGATGGTTGGAAAAGTTCTGACATGATTTACCTTGGTTTCATTTTTTTTTTTACATCACAAAAGCCTGTATTTTAACAGGGGTGTGTAGACTTTTTATATCCACTGTACTACCAGTACTGTGACAGTTTTAAAATATGTACATCTCCATGATCAATCTCATCTCAAATTGATCTTGCCTGCTTTAAAATATATACAAAATACTTGTAGAGGTATGAGGTGTTTCTCTGATATTTGTAATAAATAATGCAGCAACCAAGCTACATGTACGTATTGTTTTAATAATTCATTTAAAAAATAATTCATTATTTAATAATTAATATTTTGCTTTCGGATGCCTAATGCGCTGATTGGCATATATGCAGCCCTTGAAAGCAAAGTGGCTTATTAATATCAAAGGTGATGGTGTTTTTAACAAGCCATTCTTTCAACCTGAACTTTTCAGGGCAGTTCAACAAGAAATTACATCTATTCTTGTTTCGAGTCTCTTTTAATATGAAGCCTATACAGTGGAGTACCCTTTTTTTTTAGGACATGATGAGTTCATTGCTGTTGCTTAAAATGTGTGTGTGTGTGTGTGTGTGTGTGTGTGTGTGTGTGTGTGTGTATAACTTCCTTTTCTGTAAAAGTGTAGTTTTGTTGTAGCTTGGATACATCTACAATAGGGTGGGCTATATGTCCAGTAGATAATAGTGTCCATTGTCTTAGCATATCAGTAATATGAATAAAATAAACAATGTATTAACCTGCTATTAACAATTTCATTTAGTCTCACTGTTCTACACTATAGAGTGTTATTACAGATTCTTTCAACACTTTAAAATCAAGTTTAACCATTATCCTGTCAATGTTAAGTGATCCATCCATCCATCCATCCATTTTCTATACCACTTATCCCACAGGGTCACGGGGAACCTGGAGCCTATCCCAGGGAGCATCGGGCACAAAGCCATTCATACAGTACGGACACTTTGGACACGCCAATCAGACTACCATGGATGTCTTTGGACTGGGGGAGGAAACCGGAGTACCCGGAGGAAACCCCCTCAGCACGGGGAGAACATGCACCTCCGCACACACAGGACCGAGGCGGGAATCCCCCGACCCTGGAGGTGTGAGGCGGACGTGCTAACCACGAAGCCACCGTGCGCCCCCAGTGTTAAGTAAT
The DNA here is from genome assembly GCF_023375685.1 of Ictalurus furcatus. Classification (NCBI taxonomy): domain Eukaryota; kingdom Metazoa; phylum Chordata; class Actinopteri; order Siluriformes; family Ictaluridae; genus Ictalurus; species Ictalurus furcatus. Next base: position 11,420,524 of record NC_071278.1, read on the forward strand.
AATATATTTATTTTCACAAATGCCTTCTAGTGTAATTTAAAGAAATATGAACGATGGTGTTGAGTTTGTACAGAATTGCTGAACATGACCCAGAAACACATTGTCAGTACTATGATTTACTCACACTATGGTGAGTCAGTTTTGTTTCTTCTTCCTCATCTTTGACTCACGCATTGATCACTGCTCAGCCCATTTTTTTTTTTTTTTTGCCAGATTTCTGTGTAATATGGTACATTTTCAACAGGGTAATATCTGTTTTACAACACTACTCTAGTAAAAAAAATATGTGATTATTAAAATATGTGATTGTTGAATATCTCATTCCAGATTTATTCCCCCATTGCTGTTACAATAACCTCCACTCTTCTGGGAAGGCTTTCCACTAGATTTTGGGGCATGGCTGTGGGGATTTGTGTTCATTCAGCTACAAGAGCATTAATGAGATCAGGCACTGATGAAGAACGAGGAGTCCTGGGGGCAGTCGGTGTTCCAGTTCAAACCCAAAGGTGTTCAGTGGAGCTGAGGTCAGGGCTCTGTGCAGGACCTCTTGAGTTGGTCATTTCCAACCTTGGCAAACCTTGTCATTAAAGAAACTAACATATTTCATAAGAGACCCTGAAGCAAGTGTGACAGTCTCTAATAGATCTGTGGCTGGTTCTGCAAGATGCTCAATAAAACTTACAGCTTATAAAACTGTACAAATTGTACCGGAGACTACTGTTTTTTTTTTGTCACACCAAATATTGACTTTGTTTCATTTATTACTGTTTATTGCCCTTTACGGTATTTTTTTAAAATGTAGAAACATTTAATTTCATTATTTTGAAGGCATCTTTGCTCTACAGCACTACTTTGCATATTCCTAAAACTTTTGCACAATACTGTATATAAAAGAGTTTGCATAATCGTCTGACCCATACGATTCACATTCTTCCTAAGGATCTGGATTTGTTTACCTGTTGTAATAAAGTCAACTGTCTTCTGTCTGACACCAACAACATAATATGTACTTCAGATCGCTATAAAATACAAGTTTATTGTAACATTTATTACAGGTAAGCAGTTAATACTTGCAGTCTAATGAGCTTCTTATGTATGAGGTTCTATCTAATTGTTTTGCTATTTAACCTTCTCCAATCTGATACTCTGTTAGCTTTAATAATCACAGTCGAAAGCCAGACTAAATCTTGACTGTGAAAGGGTTTTCCTTATTGATTTAACAAAATAGTAGCATTAATTTGCACACAGTCTAAATGATTAATCACTTAATTAAGCGTTGTATGGGTCATTCACATTCATGATGCATGCAGGTTTTTTCTTTGCAAAATCCAGAGAACCTGGTCATTTCTTTCCACAGAGGGCTACTGCAACGTGCTCCTGGCAGATCTTGCTTTTGTGTTATCTGATCCAGAATGCAGCTTCAGGACTTGATTTCAACCTACACAAGTTCTCCCACACCACCCTATTAACATGTTCCCTCCACTGGCTTCCTGTAGCAGTGCGCATCAGATGTATAACACTGATGCATACCTGCAAAGCCAAAAACGGACTTCTGCCTGCCTACTTCCAGGAGCTTCAAATCAATCTTGCAACAGAGTCTCTATCATTCTCTCCCTTTGAGTCTCTATCGTGGCTCATCTTGACCTGCCAACCCTCAAGGCACAAGAAAGTCTTGGTATCCAGGTGGTAGAATGAACTCCCCCTGGCTGTACAAATGAAGACTAAAGACCTACCTCTTCACCAAGCACTGAAATGAACAGCGCTGCACAATCTTCTCTCTAACAGGGTTTTAGCTTGATAATATTCTTAGACTCTGACCTATTTTAACTAACATGAGGAAATATTATTTTGATGGAAATTACAGCGCACTTCTGTAACTCACTCTGGATAAGGGACCCCTCCCCCCGTCCCAAAACATATAAATGTGTTTTTATTTCATTTTTTAAATTTGTTAAAGATGGAGTATTGAACAAAGATGGAGAATATTGACGGTAGCACTTTTTGCATCACTGAATTAAAGATGTTGTTTACTGTTGTTTATAGTGTTTATGTGCTTTGTTTATGTTGTTTTCGTGCTCTCATTTGATCTCCTTTTCTTTAAGAAAATGGGCATTGACACATTAATTTAGAGTAAATTAAAAATACAAAGCTTTTGTGATTGCAAGTCCTTTTGTCATGCAAAGCATCACCCACTGGCCTCACCAATCAGTATTTTCTTTCCTTCAGAGGTGTTTTGTGATTTCAGAAGCCAGTGTCCAAATGGTTATAAATCCTATGTATCCCAAAATTATAGCCGGTTAAACCAACCATATATGGAAAAGTAAATTTTTTCTCCATGATTTAAATAAAAAGTGGAACTTTCATATATTCTAAATTCATTACACATAAAGTGAAATATTTCAAGCCTTTTTTTGTTTTAATCTTGATGATTACAGCTTACAGCTCATGGAAATCAAAAATCCAGTATCTCAAAATATTCGAATAAAGAATTTATAATACAGAAATTTCGACCTTCTGAAAAGTATGTTAATTTATGCACTGATACCCGGTCAGGGCTTTAATCCTTTTGCACGAATTACTGCATCACTGCCGCATGGCATGGAGGCAATCAGCCTGTGGCACTGCTGAGGTGTTCTGGAAGCCCAGGTTGCTTTGATAGCGGCCTTCAGCTCGTCTGTATTGTTGGGTCTGGTGTCTCTCATATATTCTCTATGGGGTTCAGGTGAGGCGAGTTGTTTAACCAATCAAGCACAGTAATACCATGGTCAGCAAACCAGTTACTAGTAGTTTTGGCACTGTGGGCAGGTGCCAAGTCCTGCTGGAAAAGGAAATCAGCATCTCCATAAAGCTTGTCAGCAGATGAAAGCATGAAGTGCTTTAAAATCTCCTGGTAGACGCTGCATTGACTCTCGACTTGAGAAAACACAGTGGACCAACACCAGCAGGTGACATGGCACCTCAAATCATCACTGACTGTGGAAACTTCACACTGGACTTTAAGCAACTTGGATTCTGTATCTCTCCACTCTTCCTCCAGACTCTGGAACCTTGATTTCAAAATGAAATGAAAAAATTACTTTCACCTGAAAAGAGGACTTTGGACCACTGAGCAGCGGCCCACTTCTTTTTCTCCTTAGCCCAGGTAAGACGCTTCTGACGTTGTCTCTGGTTCAGGAGTGTGTTCTTGTTAATTTCCTTAATTTCCTCTACATTTTATAGCATCAGTTATAAAAGTATCTTTATCTCATATGTCTATACTTTGTTGCAGAATTTTATTTAGGTTTTTTTTTTTCAGGGTTTTCTTTTTCTTTTTCTAAGTTCATACAGTACCTAATCTGTTGTTTCTATTTGAGTGAAAATTATGGGTTAGGATTTTGTGATACTGTCTTTATAATTGCGATGTGATAGATTTAGTTGATGATATGTCAACACTGCACTGTTGAGATTGTGACTGACTTGTGTGACAGGCATGTTAATATCACTTCACATCTGTCTACGTGACTCAGTTGCCTGGGGGGTATTTCACAAAAATAAGCACTGCTTATTTGAGATAGCCTTGCCTTGATTTAGTGTATAGGTCAATCCCATCTCAGTGAGTTCCATTAGCGAAATTCAGGTGCGACTTATTTCCGCTAATTCAAGCCTGAATTTGCCAATCGAGGCTCATGTACCTACACATGACATAAAAGCAGCCCTAGCAATTGATTGAAGATATAGCAATATGGCAGAAAGAAAAAGCTGATTTTTTTTTTCACTGCAGCTGAATAACAACCTATAATTAAATTATATGATGAATATAAAATCATTATTGCAAATAAGAGCAACACCGTGGCAATTAACCACGCTTGTGAAGCAGCATGGCAGAACATATAATTAAAACAAGTCAATAAATAATATAAAAGATCATTTAAATTAGTTCTATATTCAAAACTATAACTGATCTCAATTGAAAAGTACAAAAACACAGACTATAACAATGTCACATAACTGAGGGCATTTAATTGGATTAATTTAAGGCCAGATTTTTTTTATTTAGTGTGTACTTTGTACAGTTAATTTTAGGAATTGTTTGCGATATAAGAAATAAATGATGACTGACCTTCTGTGTTTTTTATTGTGACTTTTACTTAATCTCTTTATAATAAATTGTCTGATAACTGATAACTGCATGAATGTGTACAGGTGTTTCAAATAAAGTGGACAGTGAATACAGTATATGACCCACCATCACCCATGTTGCCATAGTAACTCAACGGGACTTACGATTAGCCCTGTTTGTGGGACAGAAATTGCACGTGTTGAAATAAGCCCAGCGTAATGAGTTAGCTCACTTTGTGGAACACCCCTCTGTTGTGAAGTCCAAGATTTTCCAACATCTGCTAGTCTAAGCCAAAAGCAGATACTAATGAGAAATATTAAAGTTGTGCTCACCTAAAACTGACATTATTCCACAACATCCATCCATCCATCCATCCATCCATCCATCTTCTAAACCGCTTATTCTTTTCAGGGTCACGGGGAAACCTGTAGCCTATCCCAGGGAACATTGGGCACAAGGCTATTCCATAACATGGCACATTTGTCACACATACATTAAAGAACAGTGAAATTATTTTCTTCACATATTCCAACTTGTTAGGAAGCTGGGGTCAACCATCATACAGCAGAGAGGGTTAGGGCCTTGCTCGAGGGCACGCAGTGGCAACTCATCGGTGCTATGGCGTAAACAGCAGACCTTCTGCTCAGTAACCTAGAGCCTTAACCACTGACTGCCACTTTATATCTGCATTTATATGTTTATATCTCTGAACAGCTAATAGATAGATAGAAAAAGAGAGCTGCATTGTTACTTAACAGTTCTCATACCTATGAAGAGCACTATATAAATGCTACATACTGGATAAATCTTCACTATTTGAATGGCCGAATTTCATCTATTATTATCCAACATCTCTGTTGCTCATTGCTCTGCACAGGAGAGGTTCAGGTTGCATCATTCTGCATTGATCTTGGGGATATTAGGTGCTTCAAAATGACCTCTTGGTGTCAATTAAGGCATGATTAATTTATCACTGTGTAGCTTTATTAATTGATGTATTTGGTTTTTGACCGTGTGAAAACACCGCAGGAATTTGCGTTGTCTTTTTCAGGTCGTTTTCTCTTCTCAAATGAAACTCATTTTCTCTTCTGACATGGATTGTCTCAGCTATTGATTGGAGGCTCTCCATTGATTGTTCTGTAATTTAAAATGTCCTCTCTCTGGCTCTGAGTTGGACTGATGGACAAGTCTGTCTGAGGAGAAGACAAGAGTGAATGAGCTTCTGGACATCTTTGCTTTCCATCCCCAGGCTTCAGCCTGTCGTCCGCATGTCATCCAACTCCTGTCGCTAATTACACTTGGTTGGAACAATCTAGGAAATTACAGGTGCTTTGCCATGATGACTGATTACATTGTTGGAGGATGTCTGTGGGGTTCTTCAAAATCAGTCAAGAAGATTTTCCTGGTGTATCACACAGCATAGCTTTTTATCTCAAGGATGTTTTATTGTATCACATACAGACTGAGCCCTGTGTGGCCCTTCTTTTTTCTTCACTTTGGTAGAATCTGTGCACAGCCTCCTGCTTGACGGTTAAAGTGTAGAAAAATGTGAATATTGGCTAGGGAGTCTTAAATACTTGAGATTTCAAATGGATTAGGTATACACAGACAGAAAGACATTATAAAGAGTTAAATATGTAAGGCAGTATGCTCTGAAGGCAGAGGTAATTATTTAGCGTTCAGAATCTGCTTGATATTTGTTATATTATTGCACCTAAAAATACTACGCTGTGAGAAATTGAACTTTATTCCAAATATAATGCAAGCCCAAACCAAGTTTTTGTACTGACACTGTCATGGTTTCCCCCTTTGTTCAGTAGTTCCCATGGCAACAAACTCCATGTGCTCCTGTTTGTTATGGGCTTTTTTTTTTTTTTTTGCCCCTGTCCTGTTATTGGTTTGTTGTAGGATTGTGTTCAGCTGTTTGTCTTACTCCTTGATGTGTTTGTCTAAGTGTACCCTGCTGTTTGTTTGAAGCATCCCATAGTCTTAGGTTCCAAGTCCTGTGTACTTCCTGGTTTTGACCATCGTCTGTCTTCCTTGTTTTTAATTATGGATTACTGTTTTATGATGTTGCCTATTAGTGTTTCAACAGACATTGGTTACGATTGTTGGACTTCCCCTAAGGAAGTGAAAAACAAGTTTACTGTGTGGACTTGCTTCTCTCATAGCAGGTTACAGAGACATATCAGTAGCCACCAGGCTTGGGGAATAGTGGAATACATGTAACGGCGTTACGTAATCAGGATATAAAAAGCTGGTAACTGTAATCTGTTCCAGTTACGTCAAAAAACAAAGTTATCAGATTACAGGTACATTTCACAAAAAGCAGGAATACTATCAGGATTACAATTTTTTTTTCAATTAAAACTAAAGAAATAAATTTTTTGACATAACACAGTATAGACAGCTGCTTGATTATAGTTCTGGATCTCTCTTGCCAGTCGTGACTCACACGAGCAATCTCCTGGGGCGTGCGCTAATACATTTAGCGCAAACTTATTTTGGTAGAAATGAACACAAATTGTTCTCTGAAATGTTTCGTTAGGGTGACCGTACGTCCTCTTTTTCCGGGACATGTCCTCTTTTCGTACCTTAAAAAACCATCTAAATTTGAGAAAATGTCCGGGATTCGACTTTAGTTTCATTATGATGTGTTTACGGTCTAATACTGCATCGTGCGTGCATGTTTGCGTTGCTTTAACCCCTCTCTGTAATTCCCGCCTTCTCACACACCGATTGGTCGATTATAAAAGGCTTGCAGCAACTATTGGCCAAATTCCTGCCTCTCAGCCATTATCCTACTCGCAGCGAAGGTGAAGCACTGTTGTGTACGGCGTCAAATGGTTGCTTGACAACGGCAGCAAATGAAACGCTTCTGAGTCGAAACAGTGCCCAAGGCCGTATAAGGTCATTTTTAATTTCACGTTATCACATTGCTTTGTATTACACGGCTATTCAAATGTGTAAATGATGGCAGAAGGTACACTCGTGGCATCTGATATTTAATTTTATTCCATGGACATTCAAAAGAATGTAGGAAAAAATTTAAAATGTGGGCAGAGTGAAACCACTGTTATTTATTTCGTTTATGTGATGCTAATAGTGTGTCTTTTTCAGTATATTAAAGTCTGCATTCATAGTAACACTGTTTTGAATGCTATTAAGACCTCCCCTCTACCCCCCACCCCCTCAAAAAAAGGGTCATCTTTTTGGAAAACCAGAATATGGTCACCCGTGCAATGTAATGTTACCCGCATCAGGGACAGTGATCTTTTATTTATTTATTTATTTATTTATTTATTTATTTATTTAAAACAAATACAATCTAAAATAAGCTCTAAATAAAAGTATTTTAGATCATATTTATTTTCTCTTGACTTTATTTACATATGTGGCCTTGAAGTATTCAAAAGTAATCAGATTACATTACTTTCATATTGTGATACTTGGATTATGTTACTGATTACATTTTTTATGAAGTAATTTGTAACTTTAACGGAATACATTTTTAAAGTAACCCTCCCAAGCCTGGTAGCCACGTCTAAACACACCCTGTGGTGTTGATAACCTATCATCCAGTTGTTTTTGAGTAAATTTGACATGTACAATTCCTATCTTACAAAGCGCAATGACTAAACATGCCATCATGGAGCGCTGACAGAGTTTTTGATGACCCATAAGCAGGACTGCGTGTAGACGGTGCCGGAGAGAGAAGAATAACTCATCGGCTACCAGAGAAGGCTGTTTTCTTTGCACAGAATAATTAATGCATGAGCGTGGCATATGGGCATTAAATTCATAATATGAGTACTGGCTTAATAATGTGAATAGGAAATGCAACATTTTCCTTCAGTGGTGTGGTAGACAGTCCCCACATGCAAAGTAAACCACTTGCTTCAGAAATGCCTATGGCTGCAAACTTGACTTCCATTCAGGGGGCCACAACAAATCCGACAGGCTGCAAACTTCATTTTTAGAGTCTTTAAATTTTAATCATTAAATGAGTTTTTGAGTGGGCAACAGCTTTCCTGATTAATAATGCAAACACACCGAGTGATTTAAAAGAAAAGCACCCACAGCATTAGTGAAAAGCTGTTCTCTGTTGATGCCGATTCAGCAGTGAATAACAAAATCCACTACAGTCACCAAAACACTACTCTAATTAATGATAATACAGGTGTGCCAGAACCAAAGAAATGATAAGTATACAATTCAGCAATTTCTGCTTTGGGCTCCCTTTAGATGTGTCGAGACAGAGGAACCATTGAGAGCATCTTGAGCAGCTGGTATGGAAATTGCACAGTATAGGAACGCAACACCCTGCAGTGGATAGTCAGCTGAGAAGATCACTGGGGTCATCACTGGGGTCACATTTACATTGGGGTCATCATAGACATTTACTCCATCATAGACATTTACACCACACGCTGAATCCGCAAAACTACCGGCATTGTGGACGACCCCACACACCCCTCACACACACTCTTCACCCCCCCTGCTGTCTGGAAAAAAGATACCGAAGCATTTGGGCCCTCACGGCCAGAACGTGTAACAGCTTCTTCCTCCGAGCCATCAGGCTCCTCAATACTCAGAGACTGGACTGACACATGCACACATGTGCGCATACACACACACACACACACACACACTGAACTGAATACCCTCCATCTCCCCTTGCAATTTTTGCACATTTCTGTACTGACAACCTGTATTTTAGCTGTTACTACTTATAAAAATATTTTGTTAAATTTCTTGCCTCCACTATACTCTTTACCTGGCTGTCACCGCAATAACTGCTATGTCCACATATGGTATAAACTAATCTGCTGAATACTATGTCATAGTATGTTATGTTTATATTCACAGCATTTATTTATTTTTTATTGTTTTATTATACTGTTATTCTTTTTGCTCTACCTGTTCAGACACTGGAACTGTGTACTGGTCTGCTCTACACTGTCACTTACTGTGCCCATTGTCCTGTTTTAGTAGTTTCTGTACTGTCTTGTGATGTTTGCACACATTTGCACGTGCACTTTATGTAGAATGTGTAGGTCTTTTTTTAGTTCTGTGTCATCACATGTGGTTAGTGTGTTGTTTCATGTAGCAACATGGTGCTGGAGGAACGTTGTTTCGTTTCACTGTGTACTGTACCAGCTGTACAGTATATGGTTGAAATGACAATAAAAAGCCACTTGTAGACAGTGTAGATGTGATAGCATCCTGCAGCTTTGCTTCACTAAGCACCATCATGCTTTCATTTAAATTTTACACAGATAACAGTATAGGACATCTCTTACCTGTCTATTCTCATGGATTATAGGTTTGAAGGCATTTCAAGTTCTTAGAGAGATGCCTGGAATGCCACCAGTGATTAAATACTGTATATCAGGAGATCTATGGCAGGCTTAATGAATTGTAGCACTCATTTTTGGCATATTTGGAGCTTGTGTCCAAAACTGAGTCTCACGTGATAGATACTGTACGTGAATCCATGTTACATAGCATGACTGGTCCAAGACCACAAGAACTCTGTCTAATTGAAAGATTCTTCTGAATTGTTAATGTTGTTTTGAAACCACCACTCCACTCAACTCCACACTCATCCTGCTATCATCCTGATCTAGTATGCATCATCACGGTGCGTGATTAGGCATGCCATCACCGTCCTCGCCTGTTGTGTATGAATACCAAGTGCTGTCTTGCTTTGTTAGAATTTGTCCTTCAATATGTCTTGACTTGGTAGTGCAAATGACAACAGGTTGAAAAGCTTTCCTTCAGCAGATTCTTTATCTTAAGTAGAATTAAGATGCTCTGACAGTCTCACATGCCCTGCGATGGATTAACACACTGTCCAGGGTGTACCCTGCCTTGTGCCTGGTGCTACCTGGGATAGGCTTCAGGTTCCCCGTGACCCTGTAGGATAAGTGGTATAAAAAATGGATGGATGGATGGATGAATGACAGTCTCACTACAGTTACTGTAGTTATTTAACACTTCAACACATTGCCACCGATTTCATCAGTTTTATTTCCTTAACTTATTAAAGGCAAACGCATTATTTTCATCCTCTCCTACTTTAATAGAGACATTATTGATGTATATAGACATTCAACTATATAAAACCACAGAGAAGATTAAAACTAATTGGAAAATGATACTGCCAAAGACCATTACTGTGAATTCACTGAACGCTTCACTGGTCTAATTAGACAACCTACTGTCATGTTTTTAGTATCGTTGTCAGCTCAGAGAAAAGGCTGCCATTGCCCCTGTCATAATCCCTCAGCCTTCCATGGGAAATTCAATATTTCAAAGAGATAAAAGAGGAAAAGTATCCTATGATGAAACATTTCTATCCTGATGAAACTGGTCTCTTTGAGGAAAACAATGCCTCCATCCACAGGGCACAGTGGCTCAATGAATGTTTTAATGAATATGAGAATGATGTAAATCATATGCAATGGCCTTCACAATAATAAGCTCTCAACCCAACCTAACACCTATGGAACATTTTGGAGTGAATATCTTTTGGAAAAATTGTGTTCCTTACACGATAATGATAATTAGTCTTTATTGATCACATTACAGCACAGTGAAATTCTTTTCTTCACATACCCCAGCATGTCAGGAAGCTGGGGTCAGAGCACAGGGTCAGCCATGATACAGCACCCCTGGAGCAGAGAGGGTTAAGGGCCTTGCTCAAGGGCCCAACAGTGGCAGATTGGCAGTGCCGGGGCTTGAACGCCGACCTTCCGATCAGTAACCCAGAGCCTTAACCGCCAAGCCACCACTGCCCCAATGAAAATGAAAATATAACAGCATTTATATACAATAAAATATATAATTTATATGAAAATTTATGTCGATGAGTTTCCTTTTTCCTGAGTGTGGATATATGTACAGTCATGTGAAAAATTAAGTATACCCCTTGGAAATGTGTGTGTTTTTTTTTTTTTGTTTTTTTTTTTGACATATTTGGACAAGCAAACATTTGATCCTCTTTGAAATAGAGCCTATTTATAAAGTTGATACACTCATAAAATTGACATTTGTTAGAAATTTTCACAATATAAATGAACAAAAAACAGACCAGTCACATGGAAAAAGTAAGTACACCCCTACATTTATCACACCTTCAAATCCATAAAATTAGAATCGGGTGTTGAAGATTGGATGCCAGTGATTAGAACCTGCTTAGGGAGTGCAGGTGGAACCGGTCTTATTTATACTCCTCTCATATCTAGTGTCTGGTGTTCCTTTTGCTATTGAGGTGTGTGGTGTCATCATGCTAAGATCTAGAGAGTGCTGTAAGGCTTTCAGAAAAAAGGTTGTGGATGCCTATGAGTCAGGTAAGGGATTTAAAAAGATCTCCAAATTATTTGAAATACATCATTCCACTGTAAGGAACATCATCTACAAATGGCGCAGATTTCAAACGACTGCCAATTTGTCCAGGACTGGCCGTCTGACCAAATTGAGCCCAAGAGCAGACCGTTTGATGGAAAAAGAAGTCTCCAAGACCCCCAAAATTTCATCACAGGATCTGCTAGTAAGTCTTGCAACTGTTGGTGTTAAAGTACATGCTTCTACAGTCATAAAGAGATGTTTTGAGAAAACCCTCAAACTGGAAGAATATTGTATGGAACAGTGGTCAAAAATTCCAGCAAGTCTGGTGGACAATTATGCAAAATGCCTAAAAGAAGTTACTTCCACAGATGAATCTCACATCTATTGATATTTCTGCTGAATAAATGATTGAAAAAGCTCATTTTCCTTGTGGTTTTGTTCAAGTATATCAACTTCATTAATAGGCACTGTTTCAAAGCTTGGCATGCTGATTGACATTTCCAAATTGTCTGTAGTGTGTAAATGTGTGTGCGATTCTACCCTGTGATGAGTTGGCACCCCATCCAGGGTGTCCCCTGCCTTGTGCCCCGAGTTCTCTGGGATTGGCTCCAGGCTTCCCACAAGCCTGTGTAGGATAAGCGGTACAGAAAATGGATGGATGGGTGGATGGATAGATGTTTTCTCTATGTAGAACAAATCTATCAGTAGACTCAATCAGTTTTTTGGGTGCATATTAATTTTGACGCCTTTTTCTTCTCTTTTTAAGTAGATTTTTTTTTCATCTTTCATCTCTAAATATTAATCCAACAATGTTTAAAGAGCCAAATATATCATTCATATTTTCTCCAGGATAATCTTATGCTTGCAGTGTCGAAACTATAAGTACATACTGGAAATGAGTTGAATATTTGATACATACTTTGCTGCTTCCGGTTAATATAATATCCCATAATTGACTTATATCGTTTGTGTGTGCTCTGCTTGCACTTTTAAGCCCAAGTAAAATTCAAAAACGGTTAAGAAATTCACAGCATCTGAGATTCTAGTTCATGATATGGAAATGTGGACTGAGATAATAAAAGACACCGGCTTGTACATTTCATCTAGGTTTCTAGCTGGTCCAAAACTAATATAAGCCTTGAATGTTATGAGACCCTGAAACTTAGCTGGTCAAATGCTTACAAAGGAAAAATCCCAATCCCTTCTTTTATATGGGATTTTTATTCATGGAAAATGCCCTGTCTAGGCATAAATCCTTTTAAACAAACACATTTTTTTTTGTCTGCTATGTGATTACATTATAATGCAATACTGCAAATGTTTTGAGGAAAAAAAACCTGTGGGTCAATGCTTCACCATGTGTGTTCCCGGTGTTTGCAGTAATTAAGCTGTTCTCTCAGAAGGTGTAGTGGTTGTATGAGAGAAGGCACGTACCTGACCTTGAGGGGCTCTCGCTAATGTGTGAAACTTTAGCAGGAGCAGGACAGTGGTCTCCTATTTCATTAGAAATAAAAAAATGTACTTGATTTGAGCTGTGATACGGGGATATTACGTGCTGTGGAGGAGTAATCCTTAAACCTTCTCTTCTTCTTTTAGTTTTGAGTCTTCTGGTGTTAGCTTCTCCTGAAATCTTTTCATGAGAAACGCAAACTCTATTCGATTATATTGAATTAACATAATGTCATGTTTGGGCAAGTTGTTGCTCTTTCTTTTTTATACACAGGGATGTGTACTGTACAGTATGTTAGCGCCCTAAAGTTTTTTCCATACATGGGGATGTGTACTGTACAGTATGTTAGCTCTCTAAAGTTATAATCAAGCCAAAGATCCTTCTTGCTAGCTCATATATGTGCTGCCTTTCTGTGCTGCAAGGAATCTTTATCTTGTCCTTGTCAACTTGGGCTCTTGATTGTCAGACATCATATACTGTATAGCTCGCACAACCCGCTAAGTGGAATTCATCTTAAAGGAGTCATATGATGCTTTTTAAATGGTTTTAAAAGTTCATTATGTTGTTTATTGGGTGTAATAGAATAGGTTGACATGCTTTAATCTTCAAAACACACATTAATGTTCACAGACTGTACATTATTGCTTTACCTCTAGTCCCAGGCTTCCTGAAAATCTCCGATTGAGTTCCGGTTTCTCCAAAGCCCCTCTTTCTGAAAAGTCGAGTGGTCTGATTGGCAAGCTGACCCATTGCATTGTGATTGGCCAAAAATCACAAGCGTGTGTTGTAAATGTAATGCCTCTTACCATAATGGAGAGCTTCAGCTTCCAAGACTTCTAAAGCAGTTCTAAGTTTCTAATCAGCACTGTTAATAATGTTGTTTTACAGTATCAGTTCGAGCCTGAGTCAGATTCAGAAAATGCGGATGATCAAGCAGATCAATCAGAACCAACTTTGCAAGTCTTGAGCAGAACATTTCACAGTGGTAAGATTTTATTTTGTAACTCTCTTACCTTTCAGATAGGATGTTATAACGGTTTAATTTGTCTTTTTCACTGTAACAACTTCATGTCCTGAACTTTATGCACTTGATCACTTGTGAAGATTGTAAGAACGACAAACAATATGCGTTACTCTGCACGATTATAAGTAAAAATTCCCACAGCTGAATATCAAAACTATTTCAACACAATAACTTTATCTAGCATGTTAGCAGAGGTCTACAACTGAGCCCTGGGCCACAACACAAATCTCTACATTTGAACAGACAACTGCAAATACTTCATAAAATAATCAAACATATTCACAGGTTCTGATTCAGAAGCGCGAGATTGTCCTAGGAAAGTGGGAATTGCCCCATTTTTCTGGAGTAGCCTTTGTATATAGCCTGCGATGTACTCTTCCAGGTTCAGGAAGCTGTCCTCTGTAAACTGCGCTGTGCAAAACAAACCTTTAGGGTGTACTGCTCATATATAAATAAATGTTAATAACTGATTCCTAATATTGTCTCTTTCGGAAGGCCAAACAAAGGGGTTTTGCTTTCACATTGAAACACACAGCGTCTTTACGACATGGCGCCAACACAATTCACTGAAGCCTCGCCTTCTTTCTTCGCACCTGCCTTTGGGCGGGATTATGCTAATATTTCAAATAGTGACATAGGCGTTTGTGGAAGTAATATCTGGACTTCGATTGAGGCCTTTTGGGCAGGTCTGGAACAGTGTTCTCTGTTAGATAGAATAAATCCCTTTGTGGCAGACTATGAGCTTTGTAACTTTGCAGATCTTATACATACACAAACAGATACATTACACACTAAAGGAAAAGGAAAACATTAAAACGCACCATATGACCCCTTTAATGTATTTTTAACATTGTGTAGCTTTGTATTTTACTTCTTTCAAAGGTTAAGTTCTTTTTCAGTGTTCCCATTATTTAATTTCAACATTGCATATGTCATTTGGCAGCATTAACAGCTGGTTAATGAGTACTTTATTTACTTTTCTCACATTGGAGGTGTTACCTGCTTCTCCGTAATAATGACTCTTTCTGAAAACGTGCTGGCTAATTAATCATTAGTACCACTCAGAGTGTGCTGTCTCGTCAACTGCATAATCACAAGGCATGGAAAAAGACAATACTTCATGTTTTTTTATTAGATGTATTTAATAAAACAGCTCTACTTTGTAGAGCAGAGTAATGGGCATTTTCTCAACTGAAAAGATGGTTAAAAACTGACAGGTTTTAGGTATTAAACAAGAAATGATTAAGTAAAATTAATGCAAATGTGTGTCAACAGGACATTTTGGTAGATTTATATTTTATATAATGTTTTATATAGAAAAGAATGAAAAACAGTGGTACCACTTTACAAGGCCAGATACATTTCAAAAATCAGTATTTATTTAGGAGAAGCAAGTAACACAAAATAAAGTATAATAAGCTGCCAATACTGAATGCATCTATTAGCTATGAATTAATGTCTAATATGTGTGGCTGTCTGGGGGAAAAAAAAACTTTGCAAGGTGATGGGTTTGAATTCTGGAAAGCACAATTCGTAATTATTTCCCTAAAGATGTAAGACAGAGATCAATCAAGAGAAGACTCAGTGATGAGGCTCGTGTTTAAATGCCACGAGTGATTTCAACCTGAGGTGATGAGAAAGAGACTGGTGTAGATGAGGCTGATAATCAAAGTGTTCATTAATTTCCCATTTGTAAAAGTTTCTGTAAGTGGATTAGGTTATAAATGTAGAGGTAATTTTAAAAGCTTTGAAAAAATGAAATTGAATTGATATCTTTCCCCCTGAGAATCTTTCCTTTTTTTTTTATTCACTTTTGTTGGTAAGCAAACTCTAAAATGCTACAACTTCACTTCTGGTTGAGGCACATGCAAAAAAAAAAAGAAGTACATTTCAGTTAAAACCCAGTAGATTTCAGAATTACTGTGTATATTATATACTACAGTGTCCCCAAATCTTCCATTCATAGGGGAAATGAACACTTTTTTTTAGCTAAATGTCTTCCAAAAATTTTCATGCTTAGTTTATATGATATATTTTTTTCAGAGAGCCTTTAAGAATGCCTTTGAGATAAGAAGAACGTATTGAAATCATTCTCTTGACTGGATCAGGAAGCTGTTGGAAGGTTGCGATGGACTTTAACAGGAAACATGGCGAGCACATCATACACGACACTGTCGCCAAACTTATTAACAAATTCAAAAAGACTGGAAGTGTTCTGGATGAACTGAGAAGAAGTGGACGTCCACCAACATCCACTGATGAAGACACAACCGACGTGATGCTACAAATACTACATATAGTCTCCAATGTTTGGAGAGTTTTGGAACACCCTGTAGAAAATATCAATATTTGACCATGTGAAGGGTTTTCACAGGCTGCTGTACATACAGTATGTGATATGTGTCCCTATACTGAAGTGCTAATAGTGTTTGTTTAAGGAAAATAATTTTACGAATCCTGAATGTGCTTTACCACTTCCATTGACACCGGCAAAATGCGGACTGAAAAACAACATCAGCAACCACAGAAGAACATCTGCACTTCCATAACCCAAATGCACAGGTGATTGACCGACTTCATGGCAACTGCAGTTAAACTGTTTTATTTTCTCTGTTATTGTTGCCATTTTTTATTGTTGTTATTTACACAAATAAGTCTTAAATTTCAGTCCACCAATGATTGTTGTGGTTCCTTTCTGTATTTTTCCATTCAGACTTTAGAGATACGTACTGTCCATGTACGGGTGCATAATACATTTCTACCTCTCTGAAGAAAGATAGGATTATTAAGGCAAATTAACATGGCTGGATCTCCTCTTTTCTTTGTGTATTTACTAAATCATGTGTCTTAATGCACAGTCCTGCATTAGTCCTGGAGGCTCAACCATTTCAGAGCATGGAGTTGTCCAACAGAGGAACTGAAGCACGTCTATAATGATAGTGAATCGAGTCTGCTCTCTGTTCTCTCTCTCTCTCTCTCTCTCTCTCTCTCTCTCACCACACACTCTCTCCATGTGCATTCTGTGACAGGTGGATATAAGATACCTCTGGCTCATCCCTTACCTAGACACTCCTTTGTCAAATATAATAATAATAATAATAATAATAATAATAATAATAATAATGTATTGTCAGTATGTTTCTATACATTTTGTGCAGCTTTTGAGACACTTGTTTTACACTTTTACTGCTCAGGCAGGTCACATATTCAATGTAGTGATTTTATCCATTGATTTGAACTAAAGCCAACTTATTCTATTTTTCTATTTCCCCACATTTTTGTATCAGCAATGGCTACTGAACCAACCAGTTTTTAGGGATTTCATGATGGATATCAGGCCATTCATGTAGCAGTGAACTGCTTCAGCATATGAAGAAACACTGAAGAATGCTCTCATCATAATTCTGTCCTTTTCTCCTAGACCTGGGTCACTTTCATGCGTCCAATTAGATAGTGCTGGGAGCAGCAGGGCCTTGTAATCATACGATGGTTCTAGACAACCTGCTGTCAGTCAAGGTCTGTGGCATGGGGCTGCCTTTATTGTGCTGGAAATACCAACAGAGCAGCAAAACATTTCTTTTTCTGGCACACACCAAAAAAGCTTGTCTGCAACATATTTCAACAGGATGATCGGTGTAAATTGGTATTATTTTGTCTTCTGGTAAACATGTATTGTAAGTATCTTATGTCTCTTCTGAAGGGCGGTACTAAATGAAAAAAATGTTAGATCTTTAAACAAAATAATAACAATTTACACCGATCATCCTGTTCAAAAGTTCACCCCCCCCCCCCACCGGCTCTTAATGTATTGTGTTGCCTTCTTGAGCATCAGTGAATGTTTGCACCTTTTGTAATAGTTGTGTACGAGTCCCTCAGTCATCCTCAGTGTGAAAAGATGGATTGCAACATCATATAGCCGCTGTGGGAAAAGGGTCAAATATGCAGAAGATGCTGGAAAAGCGAAGGACCTGGAGGATTTTTCTGAAGAACAGTAGGCAGTTTAACTGTTCAGGACAAACAAGGGACTCTATCACAAAGCGTAAAAACATCCAGGTAACGACACACAGTATTACGAATCAAGCGTGTGTAAACTTTTGAACTGGTTCATTAAACAATAACATTTCAGTTATGATTGTGTCTTGTGGACTATATGTAAAAATCTGTTATGTGAAATAACGTATTCAGGGCAGAACTAAATTTTAAAAAATGCAATTTTACTGCTCTCTCATTTAAAAAAAAATTATTAACATTTAGCTGATTCTGCAAGGTGTGTGTAAACTTATGACCTCAAGTGTACAGTTAAAGACATCAATGTGCTAGGTGTGCTGTGGTGCTGTAGAAGATGATGAAACAGGAATAAAAGGCTAGCACTCTATCTGGTCAAGGTGAGCCAACAGATACATCACACAGTCTTGTGACATATCCATCAGTCTCATCATTCCTGATTAATCATCGTCCTTCCTGCTTGTCAGTTTTTACAAGTATAACATTCCATACTATAATCACTGGCGCACATATATAAAAAGGCTTTTTGATGGTTCTGGGTCCCGCTATGCAATTTTACACTTGCAGTTTTATATCTGACAGGCAAAAGGGATGCTTGTCCATAATTTCTGGGTGGGTCCCTGTCATAGTTTTTTTTTTCTTTTTTCTCCCAGGTAATGTACATGAAATGTCAGTCTCTACTTTATTAAATTTAAAGGTATTATGTTGTATCCAAAACGCACATCCATGCATACTATGCATGAAAGATTTAGGAGAAGTGGAATATAAATAGAAAGGTGTGATGACTGATTGTTGATCATCCAATTATATTACTTGTCTCATATTTACACACTTGTGCAGTGGCAAAACATGAAAATGGCTCACTTAGAGAAGTAGTGCCAATAGCTCTTCAGAGCAGATTTGAATAACATAGCTCTTTATGGGGTGCGAGCATTTAATTCACATCATGGTTATGTTTTCACTCCAAAAACAAAACAAAAATAAACCCTGACATCTTAGCAAATGACAATAACTTGAATATAGTCAAATATTTATAGTATGACAATAAACCATATATAAGCTTTACCAGTGGCCACAAAATGGGGTGCCTGTGTTCAGCATTGAATTTATTTTTTACTGTATATCACACTCCACAGCAGTAGTTAATGGCTCATATGAAAGAAGACACTCAAGGCATTAAGAATTTAAGGTTTTTCATAAGTATTTATTATTTTACTTTTTTATTTTTTATTTTTACCTAACCTATAAGTTTAAATCTATACAGTGTTTTACTATCAAGAAAAGCTTTAGTTGTCCTCTCCGTTGTATCTCTGTACCAATGTTATTGTGGAGAGATGTGAATTGTTTGCCCAGCGGGGGGGCTTACACCCCTCCTTTTTCCCAGCAGAGTCATCACGCTCTACACACAGAAACCCAACATTGTCCTGACTGATTCATTAGTTTATACTGATTGAAAATGTCTGATAAGGCAACTTCCATTCCTGTGGAATGGAACGCCAGTGTACTGCAAGAATGGACTCCATTCAATTTCAGATTTCAATGTCAAACTTGAAACCTTCTATTGGCAGATAATTTTGCTAATTTATTTCTAGCATTTATTTCTTGAGAACTCAGAAACCTCATTTCTGTGAGCCAGTGCCATTTATGTGCTTGTCTAGCATGCATTTATCAAAACATTAGATTGCGTTGACTTTACACATTGCATTTAAATGTAGTGCTTCTTCTTCTTCTTCTTCTTCTTCTTCTTCTTCTTCTTCTTCTTCTTCTTCTTCTTTTGGTTGCACAAATCCACCAAATTCTAACACTCTTGGTGTGTCGACTAGAAAGTATATTCTTATAACGCAGTTATAAGATAACGCAGTGGTGGAACTATCAACTGGTGATAGATAGAATGAAAGAAGTAAGTGCTAGCCAGCTACAGCAATGTTTTAGGTTATCCAAGCTTGTGTTTTTTGTTTCTCTCTCTCTCTCTCTCTCTCTTTTTTATGTATACTATGTGTCTGTGTACTGAAGTCCCAGCATTCATATTTTCAGTGCTAATTTATGCAGATGTGACATTCATATTTATCAAATGTGCCCTTTGCCTGAGAGCATAAGGCATATTAATAGCAAACAATATGAATGAACGAGGTCCTGAACCTCACTCTGTGTTTTTAATGGAATTGTATCGATCAAAGTGCTCAGACTTTAAATTACACATGAGGTGAAAACACACAGTTAACACTATGCATGGCATTCTATAGTCTTCAAACTTATCAGTACGGAAGACCAGGTCGCACAGGGGGCAAGTCGAGTGAAAAATTTCTTACAGTCTTTTTTTTTTTCTTATGTATTCTTAGCAAATGCATAATGGCAGTGTTGTATAATTGATGCATGTTACTTTAGTTTGCGCTTTATATCGGTCTATTTCTACAGTCAGACCTAGTTTTTGGCCTGCATTTTCAGTCCTGCACGAGGGGATTGCTTTTCCATCGCCCAGTCTGTTTTCAGCCTTAATTTACAGCAAACATTTACTGTCCATCTTGGACAAAAATAATTAATCACCAGCAGATTGGGTCTCTTAATAAAGCAGCTGTGGCCTATTCCTCTAGAGCAAATGAAACAAGGGGATAAAATTACAGTCAGTACAAAGTCGTTGGTCCATAATGAAGTACCTGATGTAGTCGTGCAAAATACAGCATTTGCAAACGATCGCAGTTTGCATATATTCTCTTGTTGGATTAATTGGTAGGTTGTGTGTTACCCAGTCTCTAGGAGGTTGTCCTAATTTGACCTGACAGTAGGAGCAAATTCTGAATTTTGGAAGGAGCTCCTGGAGTATTGTTATCTATTGTCTTTTGCCTTTCATTTGTCTAAATATTAAGCAGTGGTGAGTAAGTGGCAAGATGACTGCTCAAGGTTGTCTTGGAACATGCATGCAACTAACTCCCACATGTACTCATTCTGTGAGCCGCCTGGCCTTGCATTTCAAATGGGCCACGAGCGAGGGTAGCATTAGAGTGGACTTTTACTCATGCTGCTCAGTTTTCAACTCCAGTGAAAGCGCAATTATTTTAGCGGCCTTATCCACTCGTTCAGCACTTGTGTAGTTTGTTCCAAGGTGACATCAATTTGCATAATCTCTTGGACCATAAAGGACAACAAAGAGCACATATATTGTTTGTTTTTATAAAACCTGGATTCATTTAATGAGGTTTCTGTTGCTTCCTCCAAAGTTATTAACTTGTTTGTACATCTGCTCGGCTGAATTGATTTCATGTCTTGTACTGTACATCTAAACTGACTTTTATGAATAATAGGTGTAGAGGGGCCATATTTTAAACACTGGACATTTGCTTCATTCATTCAGTTCCCAAATGTGCGATGTGAAATCTTTGTGTGCAGATTGCTATTTTAGGATTGATATTTGGAATATCTGCTTTATTTTGGAAGAATATTTCTGAGTGACAGATCGTCTAGCAATATATATATATATATATATATATATATATATATATATATATATATATATATATATATATATATAATTTTTGTTTTTGACTTAAATTTTCCAGTGTGGATTGCTTCCTTGAACAGCTCAATGGCATAGGTTGTTGATATACTGGTCTCCAAACCTGCCTTTGATCTGTTCATGTCAGATTCAGTGAGTTAAATGTGGCCCAGCTACTGCACCTGAGACCTGGCTGGAAAGATTATTCTGTGTCAATATTCATTAACCCTGGGCCATTTCCATCACCGTGCTCTCAGCTGCCATGGGAGGCTTTTATCTACTAGGGACTCAGCCTCACCACCTTGCATTATATTTTCATATTTAACTGCCTGCTCCAGCTAACAGACCCTGTGTGTGCTTTTAATACACAATGTTCCACTCTGATGGCTTTAAAATCGAGGAAACAGAAACAGAAATGCTCATGTCTGCCCTTGGATGCTGGAGAAATAATTTGACACATTAAAAGCATGGTGTGTATGCAGATGACCTTTGAAAACGCAAATCCTTTATCTAAAATAAAATGAAACTTCTATTGATATTTCATTAATGTAAGATCATTCAAACTGCAGAGTGTGACAGAACTGGACAACTAGGGCTCTCTGTCGAATCCACCAACGGTGTTAATGGCTTGTAGATTGCTGAATTTAACATCTTCAAGTCATGACTAGAGGTCTATTACTTCCATATCGAACAAGAGGGAGACTTATTTTTCCCCTGTGATACCACTTCTTATAGCCCGAAGTATTTAACCTTCTATGTTCTATGACTCTGGAGCTCAAACCTCCTTTAAACAGAGTCAGTAGGGGAACAGCATTTAGTCATAAAGCTCTGTTTGCAGATAAAGGTTTTAGTCAGGGCCATTTTATATGCATTTGTTCAATATTCTCTAGCCTGTGGCACCTAATAAGGACAGCACAGGATATCCGTTAATCTCAAGAAGCTTAATACACCTCCTATCCTGTCCCTGCAACAGCACTGATTCCTGACAGGCTGTGCCGTTGTCTCAAGCTTCAGGCAAGCCTCCCTTTGGCTCTCATTACTAACACACACTGACATCCAGTATCTAGAGCAGGCATGTTTTAAGGAAAGTATTGCAGTTTCACCTCCTTCGTTGTGAGGGACAAGCTGTGCATGAGGGCGGGGCAGCGGTTGATCTGAGTTTTCTCTTAGGCCACTTATTTTAGGCTGTAAATAAATTGAGAGACAGCAGTAAATGCTGTCTCAATGCTGCCCGCCTCCCCTTATTCCCCCGTGCCCCAAGTCATTTCAGTCATAAGATGAACAATAACAAAGTGTTGTCCGTATACTGTGGAGAGACAGCTCTGAGAAAGGTGTGCTATGTCCAGTTCAGTTTTTTAATAAACCTGAGAAGCCTCACAAAATGACACACTTATTAGAAGCTGCGCTATAAACTAAGTGACTGTAGGAATTGCTTTTGATTTTATTAACAAACCCAATGGTTTAATGTAAAATCTTGTTGCAAATTTATTCTTTCTGTCCTCTACAGGGCATACAGCAGAAATCTTTGTGGACCATTTCCTATGAATTGCAGAATTGTGAAGCACTAACCCAGGCAATTGATTTAGCTGTGTCATCACCTTGCGTGCACTAACCACCATGCCTTCTCAGTGATAACTTCACTGACTTCAATCAGAAAAGTGAAGCCAATCGATTAGAGCAAACAGTCCTTGAATTTGCGCTTAGACGAGGAACGCGAGTCACCTAAATGAGTTTTTCCCAGGCATCTAAATGAGTGTGCTCATTGTGTTTTAATAGCCTCATATCTTCTACGCACGCTGAATGTGAACATTTCACAACCTCAACCTCAGTGTGTTAAATGCAATCTGTCATCTAAAACCCTTTTCAATACAGATCTATGAAGTCTGTCTTAACTTATGGTGTCTTTAATCTTTTCAGCATTTCTCTTTCTCCACTTACTCAGCTGGAACAATGGCATATTTGGATTTAGGCTGTTAACGTATGGTTAGCCAAGCCTGAATGTGAAACTGTCACAGGACCAGTCATCCATAGATGAGCAGGCAAATTGGTATCTTTAACCATGAAAAACCGATTGGTGCACTTGTGGCTATTACTGTGCAGCTCTTCTTCTTAATCCCACAGAAATCCCTCCTAGCTGAAATTGGGGGCGAGGGCATCCGTTCCTGCCCTCACAGTTTCATTTTATTCCCTCATGATTGGCAGATCGGTTTTCTCAACTCAAACCGTGTGAGACGGCTAGCCAATACTTCAGGCTTCAAGCATCATGGGCCTGATGCTTGCGGGTCAGGCATTTCTACACCTTCTTGGTACATATCACCCAACCTTTTGCTATCTTTCACTTTTGGTTACATAGAAAAACAAGGTGTAACATTACCAAATGCCTGATATGATCAACCTACCCACTACCCCCCCCCCCCCCCCACAGGCTGTTAAGTCTGTGGGAGGAACTCATATTCAAAATGATTGCCCTCTCTACCCTCTATCTAATGATGCATTGTGATCACAACCTAGTCCATTGATTGCACAGATGCAAATGGGGCACAGCAGGACGCATGATCCTTGTATCAGATGAGCAGGCTTTTGTTGTGTGGAACAAAAGATGTGAACACAATATGATTATTAATCTCAGCTCTGCAGTGGTTAAAGAAACTGTACTGTGCTCAGAACAAATTTCCCTGTTCTGGAGTTAAACCAGTGATTTTACAAGCTCAGCGTCCCCAGACATGAATAACAGCTCTCGTTACTTTCTATGCAACAGGATATTCTGTAATAGAATATTCTACAGTATGATATAGTAGTTCAGTTTGAGGCTATGGAAAACACGATTTGTTTTTGTATTTTAAATCGTTTTTGTTCTCTTTTATCCTTATAATACATGTTTTTTGGCAGCAAACGATTAGTTTGAATCGGTTGTAAAAGTGGCCGAGTTGAATTCAGCGCAACAATATCCTTCTTTACTCATCAATTAGATTTATATTTCATCTTAGTCTATTTTAACACCATTTTTCCTCGAGGTACTCTGTAGTTCCAAGGAAAGCTATCTCCATATGTAATCGTATATTTTACCCCTTTGTCTCTTTTACTGTTTATGTATACTGCCAGGCATTTTGCCACAGTGTCCAGTGCAATTTCGCATCGTCTCAGTGCAATGAAACAACACACTCACACGTCTCAGATATACACTCTCAATAAACCCAGTGTCACTGAGAGTAATGACATTATTAAAGAGCTATACATATATAAAGAGGCTTCGCCTTTGATTTACTTTGGAAATTAGGTGGACTCTATGTTAGATACAGTTTTAAAAGAGTAGACATAAAAAGACAATTCCTTTTAGGTCCTCGAATTCATTTTTAATACGTGCTCACTGTAGACACAAGAACAAGAGCTTGGTTGGTATGAAGGTAATCTGTTCACTATAGCCATGCAGGATCGATTAACGAGCCTCATTTTTGTTAGAGGGTCAATGTAACTAACAAAGGATAGTAAAATGAATTCCAGTAGTTTATGGATACACCATAAAAGCAAGGGTATAGAGGCTATTTTCTCACTCAGCCATGATGTCTAGCAACCTGTTACCAACCAGCCCAAAGTAATAGGCCTCCAGTCATGCTTGCTTTTTTTAGTCTAACTCAGGTGAAATTGAAGGGATCGCACACATTGATCCATGTAGTGGTGAGGTGACTTCTAAAACAAATGTCAAAATTCATCTTAACCTCTGTGCTTTCAGCAGAGCTTTGTGCCCACTGGATGCCGTTAGTGAACAATGTTCACAAAGCAGAACATCCCTCCACTCAGCTGTCCAGGGACCCTACTGACAGCATGCTTGGCACCTAAAGCCTCATGAACGTCACAGGGGATGTGCAGGCTCATCACTCCATCTGACGAGGTTCTCAATAAAGTCTGAGCTTCAAATGGAAGACTTTTCTGAAAATCTTTTTTTCTTTTTCTGCATGTTAACTTGCCACATAATTTGTTTCTCCAGAACCTGGTCTTCGTTCCATTTAGTGCCAGAATATCAGGAGACAAGGGCATGGAAGGAGAAGAGCTAGATATGAATTACAAATCTGAATCTCCACATTGGGGGGAATGTAATATTTGGGTTGTTTTGTCCAGCCATCTATCCATTTTCTGTAATGCTTTTCCTACACAGGGAGCATGGAGCCTATCCCAGGGACTTGGGGCACAAGGCGTGGGACACTCTGAATGGGGTGCCAATCCATCGCAGGCCACAATCACACACATTCACACACTACGGACAATTTAGAGATGCCAATCAGCCTACAACACACGTCTTTGGACTGGGGGAGGAAACTCCTAGTAACAGGAGAAAACCCTCGAAGCATGGAGAGAACATGCAAACTCGAATCGAACCAGAATCCCAGAGGTGCAAGGCAAATGCTCCCCCCCCCACAGGGCTATTTTGTGAATAAACCTTTTCATCATTTGATCATGATTAGCCATACAGTACTTAGACAGCATATGAATTGGGATATAACACAATGCCACTTATCGGTAGCTGTATCTGATAAAAACTCCAAATATTCATATCTGTATTTGGGTTTGGCTACATCACTTGAGTTCATATTTGATCTCAAATATAGACTGTTGCATGGAAGTGTTGTTTTATAAAATCCCACTTGTGCAATTATTAATTGCGACTAAAAAAAAAACAGATTTGTTGAGTCTATTTTCAAAAACAAACAAACTAGCAACCTAATTTAACCATCGTGACTGACAGCAGGCAGTTACTAAGGACATTAACACGAACATGGCTTTTGTTTGCCCTGCAAGCTTCATCAAAGTATAAACCTGCTATAAAGGTGGACCTTTTAGCTGCACCCCATGGAATTCCAGTCCTGACGCACACCTTATTTGTATCCGTTCATTATCTGTTTAATCCGAAGAATGTATTCTTATGTATCCCTACTGTACATGGAGAAAAAAATCTTCAGCTTCTTCAGCCATACCATCAGCCATCTCACTGTTTATCCCTGCTTATTGCTAGACAAGCCATGTCACAAGCAGTGGGAAGGCTAGCCATCTTGTGATGAGATCCACATCAGCCGGCTACAGATGACAATCATACAGTGTGCTGGCTGCAAAGGATAATCAATCTACTTATGGTGATCAGGAGAAAATACAACAGTGTGTGCGGGAAACAGAGCCTCCTAAATAATTAACTTACTGACCACAGTCTGCCCTGCCTGGGCTACATTAACCTGATGCTGGGCCACTTTCACTCACATTAGCCACTAATGGAATCTTCAGCCATATATAAAGTAAAATCCACAGAGTGTGCAATGTGCATAAATGCAGAGGTTGGAAAATTTCTGGTGCAGTTCACAAATCTCAGACCTTGTGTACTATTCACAGCAGTGTTGGCAGCAATGTTTTGGCAGACCCCAGGAGCCCAATGGACATGGCTGACCTATTTCTAATTCACTTAATGTTTGCTCTTGCTGTTCTTTTCCTGTCTGAATTGTGAGAGATCGCAGTAGTGTGTTATTGCACTTTTCAATTTTTTCATTAGCGAGTGGGTGCAGCAGACCATACACATCATCGTTTGTTCTCAGAAATGGAGTGGACAAGTAAATAATAAGATAAAGGGAAAAATCAAATACATCTCTAGTCTCACTTGCACCAGAAAGATAGGCATCACTCAACATTGTTGTGACATGTTGAGGCATTCGTTGGGTAACTTTTGACAAATTGATTAATTGTATAAAGCTTGATTTTTGGACAGTGCCTGTACAAAGAAGCCGAGTAAGAGAGAGAGAGAAAGCAGGCAATGAAAAGTAATTGCTACACTGTCGCCAGTTGAAATGATCTGAGCCACAATCTGTAGGTTGTGCTGAAATTTGGTACCTCAAAAATAATCTACTCTCCATGGGACATGGATTACTTTTGTACTGTGGGTTCAGTGATGGGCCACCTGGATCTTTATAAGCAATATACTGCCTCATATGTCAAAGAGATGACTGTCTGAATACTGATTTGAATGTTTTGTAAGCACTAGTGTCCCCAGAAATATTATTGAATTCATGGCTCATAGGTGATGAATAGCCTATTATTTTATTCATAACAACACAGTTAGAGGTCCAGGAGTGCATGAATAGAGCCTGATTAGTTTTCAGCATGTTCCTCTGCTGTTCATGTTGAGACTGGTTGGCACATCAGAATTAAAAAGCAATGATAAACATAATGCTAGTTACCTCTTAGTGTGGTGCTGCTTTTCAGAACTAATTCTCTGCACAGAGCTTCTCTTACCCCTCAAGAGCATACCTATGGCAATCTGTCTGGCCACCCTGTGCCATCTTCCTCTTATATTGAGCATTACCAGTGACATTAAGAAAAACTACTGAGTCCATCCAGTTGCTATCACTAATGCTGCTAATCATTTTTGTTTCAATGACCAGGTTAATATGATTTAAATTCAGTATAGGAAAAAGTAGTGAAAAGTACCAATATAATGACAGGTTACTGGTAGGATATGTGTACAAGTGTATCTGCAAGTAATGTGGAAAGCTGTACAAAGTATGTGCAGAAGGTGGAGACAAAAAATTGTATTTACCCATCATGGTCATTTTGGCTTTCTTTAACAGCCAGCTCAAGCACATGGTTATACACATTTATCCTTGAAGTTGTAATATATACAGTGGGGGAAATAAGTATTGGACGCGTCACCATTTTTTCAGTAAATATATTTCCAATGAGGTTATTCACATGAACTTTTCACCAGACATCAGTATTAACTCAGGAAATCTGGAAATATAAAGAATTCACAACATTAAGGTCCATAAATAAAGTTGTGTGTAATATAGTGGAATGACACAGGAAAAAGTATTGAACACGCTAAGAAAAAGCAGTTCTCCAAGGCAAGGTTAGGCAAGGAACCAGTTGAAATCCATAAGTAATTATACCCCCTATCTGTGCAAATTAATATCAGCTGGGTAAATTGATGATCTATAAAAAGGCTTTTTGTTACCAAGGTGACACAAGAAACACCTTACGATGGGTAAAAGCAAAGAGCTCTCCAAAACCTCAAGTTTGCTACAACTCATTTGGACAAGCCTATGAAATACTGGGAGAGTGTAGTCTGGTCAAACGAGAGCAAAACTGAACTTTTTGCCTATTATACTACACACCATGTTTGGAGAAGAAATGGTACTGCACATCACCCTAAAAACACTATACCAACAGTGAAGACTGGAGGTGGAAGCATCATGGTTTGAGGCTGTTTTTCATCACATGGTACTGGCAGACTTCATATAATTGAAGGAACGATGAATGGAGCCCTTTACCGGGAGATTCTTGAGAAGAATCTGCTGCCATCCACCAGGATGATGAAGATGAGACGTGGGTGGAGCTTCCAGCAGGACAACAATCCAAATCATACAGCAAAGAAAACTCTCAATTGGTTTCAGAGAAAAAAAAAATCAATGTGTTAGAATGACCCAGTCAAAATCACACCTGAATACTGCGGCCCATTAATTTATTCATACAGGAAGCATCTTGAAGCTGTCATTACAAACAAAGGCTTCTCCACTAAGTATTAAATACATTTCAGTTAGCATGTTCAATACTTTTTCCCTGTGTACATTCCCTTATTACACACAACTTTATTTATGGACTTTAATGTTTGGATTTCTTGAGTTAATCACAAAATCTGGTGAAAATTTCATGTGAATAGCCTCATTGAAAATATATTTACTAATATATTAATATATATATATATATATATATATATATATATATATATATATATATATATATATAAATGTTGATGCATTCAATACTTATTTCCCCCACTGTATATACAGTGGACATAAATTCCTCTCCAATGTTTCCCTTTATCTCAAAGGATTACAACAATTTTTTTAACATAATACGTTCACAAGGGGATGATTTCAATTTTGCAATCTAACTTTGAAATCAGTATGCAAACTGGATGTTCATATCGCCAGCACTACTCTTCATTCATCAAGCTACTGAGCTAAAACTGTAAGTTAGTAAAAAGATAAAACACATACCTTGTTTTTGACTTTCCATTCCTGACATGGAGAAGGTATACTATTACCTTCAATCCCCTGTGTTTATGTATGAGTTGTGTTAAAACATTTTACCGCATAGTCACTAAGTCGCTAAACTGAAGTGATTTAGCAGGAGTTCTGCTGTCAGTCAGTCGTGAGCTCGATTTATCAGCAATTTCATGAGACATAAAGGTTTTTCAAGATACTTTGTTGTTTTACAACAATTATCAAAATGAAAATACACTGAAAATATATCAACAGCGAGAAACCTGCACTCAAAATACAGTCCTCGGGGTTTATTTCCCATTTAATCAAAAAGAAAAACAAGGCAAAGCTGACAAGCAGTTATGGGTTGAACGTCTGTGAGCTTTTTATTAAAAAATGTAGAATAAAGTTTCCAGTTACACTATGTGTGTAAGATATAGTATATTTTTAATTTTATTGCATTTGTCTGTGTCATGTAATCAGGGTTAGTACGGATGCAATTGCAGTTAAGAGCTTTAATGAAGAGTATAATATCCAGAGGGCAAAGCAAAAGAGACAAAACAAAGACAGGCCGTCATCACACCATCAGGCAAACAGTACGAACAGGCAAGGTAGAGAATCAAGGTCAAAAGATTAAACAAATTCAAAAACCAGGCTAACAAACACTAGATCAAGGCTTGGTACACAACAGAGAAAAGCTCAACTGAGTGTATTACTTCACCAAGATTCTGTGTGTGAGACTCTCTTAAGTAGTGTGGTGTAATTGGGAACAGGTGTGTGTGTGATTAGTCTTCAGGAGAAGGTGACCGTGTTTGAGTGTTGTTTGGGAGTTGTAGTCATCGGCCATGCTCGTAGTTTGCTGTGCATTCTGGGAAATGGACTTGATAGTTTGCCGTGACATGAAAGTTTGTTTTTTTTTTATAGAAGGTGATAGTCTGATAGAAGGTGATACTCTTATAGAAGGTGATAGTCTGATAGAAGGTGATAGTCTTATAGAAGGTGATAGTCTTATAGAAGGTGATAGTCTGATAGAAGGTGATACTCTGATAGAAGGTGATAGTTTTATAGAAGGTGATAGTCTTATAGAAGGTGATACTCTTATAGAAGGTGATAGTCTGATAGAAGGTGATAGTCTGATAGAAGGTGATAGTCTTATAGAACGTGATAGTCTTATTGGAGGTGATACTCTGATAGAAGGTGATAGTCTGATAGAAGGTGATAGTCTTATAGAAGGTGATAGTCTTATAGAAGGTGATACTCTTATAGAAGGTGATAGTCTGATAGAAGGTGATAGTCTTATAGAAGGCGATAGTCTTATAGAAGGCGACAGTCTGATAAAAGGCGACAGTCTGATAGAAGGTGACAGTCTGATAGAAGGTGATACTCTTATAGAAGGTGATAGTCTGATAGAAGGTGATACTCTTATAGAAGGTGATAGTCTGATAGAAGGTGATAGTCTTATAGAAGGTGATACTCTTATAGAAGGTGATAGTCTGATAGAAGGTGATAGTCTTATAGAAGGCGATAGTCTTATAGAAGGCGACAGTCTGATAAAAGGCGACAGTCTGATAGAAGGTGACAGTCTGATAGAAGGCGATACTCTTATAGAAGGCGATAGTCTTATAGAAGGTGATACTCTGATAGAAGATGATAGTTTTACAAGGTGATAGTCTGATAAGGTGATAGTCTGACAGAAGGTGATAATCTGATAGAAGGTGATACTCTGATAGAAGGTGGTAGTTTTATAGAAGGTGATACTCTTAAAGAAGGTGATAGTCTGACAGAAGGTGATAGTCTGATAGAAGGTGATAGTCTGATAGAAGGTGATACTCTGATAGAAGGTGATAGTCTGATAGAAGGTGATAATCTGATAGAAGGTGATAGTTTTACAGAAGGTGATAGTTTTATAGAAGGTGATAGTCTTATAGAAGGTGATAGTCTTATAGAAGGTGATAGTTTTATAGAAGGTGATAGTCTGATAGAAGATGATACTCATAGAAGGTGATAGTTTTATAGAAGGTGATAGTCTTATAGAGGGTGATAGTTTTATAGAAGGCGATAGTCTAGATGTGTGGGAGACTAAATGCCTAAAAATATTTGATTGTAATCAAATATCGAATCACTTGGAAACGTTCACAAACAAAATTCATTAAATATGTACTGTCGCTGTAAAAGTCAAACAATATTCCTAGTCTTTTGTGCTTCTACTGTTTATATACTGTTTTATGTGCAGATCAACTGGCCGGTACACATCCATAACTCCTAATCTAAAGCGTGAACTTGAAAATATACAAAAATCAATGAATTTCTGTTCAATGTGCAATTCTATTAGTTTCTCAGAATGCATCCATGCATCCTTAGTGATGTCCCTGTGGTCTGCTGGTGTTTCAGGCTTTTCAACATCAGACATCATCGCTAGGGCTTCAACGATTTTGGAAAATAATCGAATGGCAATTTTTTTTTTTTTTTTTTAACAATATTGCGATCTTGATTTAATATGTGATTATTTTTTAAGCTCTTTATCTTCTGTATTATTCAACAAAGACAAGCAATAAATCATTGTATAGTATGACCAACACAATATTAGATAGATTAAACATAAACTGTTCTTTCCTGTAGGCCTATATGTTATGATGAAATTAGGTGACGCATGAATTGATTTGAATGACATATTTTTATTTAACTTCTTCAATCACAGTAGTATATTGACTGATTTGCTGAACTTCCAGGCTTTTAAACATGTAATACTTTTCATGACAACATAAAGCACTGACAAATTTAAGCCTGGTGTAAACATTAATATGAAAGTCAGTAACAAATCACACATACTAAAGTGCAGATTGCAGAAATATATACAAACAAATCTGTGGCTTACCACAGTCAGTATTTGGATCATTCAAAGTCACTGTAATAAACATGTGATAAGTAAACATGTGGATTGCGCTTTTTAAACACTGACTGTGAACTTTACTAGACAATCTTTAAATAAATAAATAAAAATAGTGTAATTCATACAATTTGAGTTGTGTAATACAAGGCTATCACCATTATACACACACTCACATTCTCTCTCTCTCTCTCTCTTTCTCTCTCTCTCACACACACACACACACACACACACACACACACACACACACAAGATACAACTTACCGGTACCAATGGCAAGATGTGTGATCTCTACCTGAAACACTGGAGCCTGGTCCAGTCATTAAGCTGTGCTGTCTTCACCATATTTGATGCTTTGTATGTCGTAATGCAGACATGGTTCTCTGCGTGGAGATCCCAGCTGGCAAGCCTATCTCTCAGGCCGGCTGCAATATTTTCCCCTGTCTGGTCATTTGGGAAGTAGAGAGTGTGAAGGCAGCGAGTTTTGAGGCCAAAGTCTTCAGTAATGAAACGCACCGTAAGACTCTGATAGGGCTCTGCTGTACGGCTTGACCACATGTCAGTTGTAGCAACGAAAAACTCCTTTGATTTCAGCTGCAACTCTGTTTGTATTTTGTGTGTAGCTCCAGTATAGCAACCTGGCTAAAATATTTGCGGGAGGGCATGCTGTACCGCTTTTCCAGTGTATTTATCAAAGTCATGAACCCAGGCTTGGTCACCGTACTGAGGGGCATCATATCTTTCAGTCAGAGATCCATGGCAGGTAGTATTGGGCTTACTTGACACACTGTTGTTCATCTATTTAGTCATGCAACTATCGTACATGGTTTGTGGTGTTTTTTAAAGTGCTGAATCAGGTTAGTAGCGTTGCCTCATGAGGTTGCAACGTTAGCAAGGCAGATTTTGCACAATACCTGATTCTGCGCAGAATCTTCTTTTTTAAAGCCAAAATAGTCCCACACAACTGATGGACTGTTCCTCTTTGACACTAAAGTTTCCGCAGTGTCAGGTTCTGTTGAGCCTGAGGCCATTGTACAAAAGGTCAAGGTACAGCGTAGCATGCCAAGTTGACGCTTCCTCTGCAGACTGCTTTATTCTTGCGTGTCACGTGATGAGAGTGTAATTGCAGCCTTTGTGGTTAAAAAATCTTGTTTTATTTGTGAAATTATCACAAATGCAATTAATTATTCAGCCCTAATCCTCGCCCAGGTGACCCAGCCAGGGGTGAGCAGGCCCCCAACAGCAGTGGACCATGGGCCTGACCTCTTAATCCAGAGCCACCTTGTGGCTCTCTTCGTGATATCAGTAATAGATTTTATGGCCCTCCTTTTCTCAATCCCACTATGCCTAGCTGGGTCAGGCCTTTACAGAGTAAGTGGCCTGCAAAGCCCTGGCAGCCGACCACTATTGGCTCACAACAAGTGTTCCAGCCCTGGTTCTTGCATTGCTCCACCAACTCCTGGTACTTGGCATGCTTCCTTTCACATGCCTCCTCCATGCTCTCTTCCCAGGGCACTGTCAGTTCTACCATGATCAACTGTCTGGTGGTATCTGAAAAGGTGACAATGTCAGGATGGAGTGTTGTGGAGGTTATATGGTCTGGAAACTTCAGCTGCTTGCCCAGATCTATTCTAAGCTGCCAATCTGAAGTTGATGCAAGGAGACCTGTTGTCAGTCTTGGCTGTGAAAAAGGCTTCTCTCCAGCCTTGACAAAAGCGATGTTGCTTACTGATCGAAGTTGTTTACGGCCAGTGTTGATGGCTAAGCCTACTATATCAACAACTGCTTTGAGCACCTGGTCATGCCGCCAGGGATAGCAGCCTCAGCTAAGAATTAACATAGAATTTTTTTTTTTTTCATCATGTGCCTGTTAAATAGTTAAAAAATAAACCATTTGTATAACAATGTTCACAAAACATGCAATCATATGCTTCAATCTTGCGTAATGCAATCACGCCTAATTTTTAAAAAAAAACTACAGTGTTTCTCCATAAAAGACAAATCAAGTAATAAGCTTGGCTAGATAGTAATTCTAACTTTCTGTTAATGTGGGCAACATCAGCAGCAAGAACGAGTAGAAATGTCCACATATAAACGTGCAATTGCACATGGGCACTTGCCCTTTAGGGCAGCAGGTGGCCTCACCCAGGAGATTAATTAGTATGGACATGGTACTGCTCTGTCACATCACAAGTGTAATCTCTCTGGCTCAATCTGCAGAACTCACACCAAGACATCAGGAGGCTCTACTGGTAAGAAATCGAGGAAGCAAAAGAAAGAGAGGGAGAGAGAGAGAGAAATGGGCAAGTTAGAAACGTGATTGCTGTAAGGATAGCTCAATTATCCACCGATCTATCAGCTGTGTTTGATTATAGCTGGAGATGGAGAAATCGTCGTGCTTCATGGGGTGATTGATGCCCCAGCATGGTCTTCCCTGCCTCCAAATTCAAGCCCCTACACATACCAGTCCCTATATATTGCTCAGATGATCACTCTGTCTGCCTTACACACACAAACACACAGGATATTCCTGCTCTACTGTATATTAAAGGGTTTTAACAGTCGGGAGTTTTATGTACCTGCTCCTTTTTTTCAAATTTAATATAACTTCACAGCAAAAAAACAAAAACACAACAGATGAAAACAAGCATAAAAATGAGCATCTGGGGGAAAGTAGTACAGGTAGTCAGGTAACCTGGGGAAAAGAGATTTTCATATTTTGTATTGTGAAAACAGAGGGGTTAGAATCAGTACATTAAAAAAAAAAAACGTGTGAGTGTGTGTGTGTGTGTGTGTGTGTGTGTGTGTGTGTGTGTGTGTGTGTGTGTGTTTTGAATGGATTGCTATGGACTTTATGCCTTACTCATATGTGTGAGACTAATGTTTTAATTCACACCAACTCCAAGAGATGGACGGCTGCCCGTCCATCTCACAGAACTGGTGTGAACAAAACACAGTGATTAACATTGATGTTTATGTGTTTCATGAGACACATTAATGTAACCACTTTTAGGGTGAAGAATATACAGTATGTAATTTTATGTAATTGTGTTTTTTTCTTTTGAGGCAAAACAGGCACTGACCTCTAGTTGTATTGCATTGATTATGGGTTTAATGACTAGTTTCCCTTAAAAGAAAAAAAAAAAGGGTTAAGGGCAAAATCTGCAAGGCTATATTTGAGGCAAGGCTGTCATAACCTTGCTATTTGCCATTTGTATTAGATCTACAGCGTGTCCCAACAATCTCCGTACATAGGGGACTATGATTGCCAGCACCACACTGGTTGTGTCTTCATTAGTGGATGTTCGTGGACGTCCAATTCTTGGTTGGTTCCAGTCTCCTGATCTTTTTTAATTTGTTAATAAGTTTGGAAACAGTGTTGTGTGTGCTGTGCTTGCCATGTTTCCTGTTTAAGTTCAGTGAGAGCTTCCCGAGCAAGCCATGAGAATGATTTCAATACGTTCTTCTTTTCTCAAAAGGCGTTTTTTAAAGGATATATGAAAAACTAAGTATGAAAACATTTTGGAAGACATTTTGCTAAAAAAAAAAAAGTGTTACTTTCCACTATGTATGGAGACTTTTGGGATACCCTGTAGATTAAGAGATCTCGCTGGTATAACTGAAGAGGGCAGACGAAGGCAGTAAACTGATAACTCTATCTGATGACTTTTGTATGTTTAATAGTCTGGCTATGATTTTGGCAAAGGAATCATGAAATAAAGTGTCTTGATATCATACTGAGTAGGTGATGGAGACAGTGAGTGGATGCAGTGGTGCAAATGGGAAAGATTGCTTTCTTGATGAAGAAAACCAAATTTTTTTAAAAAAAATTAGATTTTGAGTAATATCAGGAGACTTGGCAATGATTTCCTGTATATCCGTACTCGGATTTGAATGAATCATGCACGTTTTGACACCAAGGACAGAATTTTATGCGTTTAAGCTTTAGGTATTAGGTTTTTGGGACAAAAGGCACCATTTGTTGGATGCTTTATAGCAGCAGTTAATGATGCTTGGATAAAGGTAATTGAATTTGATACCCTAATCTGGAATCTTCTTGATTCTCACAGAAAACAGCTTTCTGGTTCTATGTGCAACATTCAGAACTGTTTTTTGAGAAGTAATACCAGTCCTAAGTACTTCTTTTAGTGCATTAGAAAACAAAGGCTGCTTCAGGATTGCTGATTTGGCTTTACTGAAATTGTAATAGAACAATAAATGTTGTAGAGCTGAGCTTGCTTGTATCTTGAGCCGGGAATTGCTTGGGTGAAGGTATGGTGAGAAACAGACAAACCGAAATAAGTTCAGTATTTCATTCAGTTATAATGGTGTGCTACATGTTGGGCATTAAACATCCAGTGTCATTCTACAGTTACTATATGAGAAATCTCCAGTCCTGTTGATGTTTGCCGGAATGAGGAATGGTTCACTGATGCCTAATTTCAGTCATTGCTCAATTTATGTCATCTGAGTAATGTAGATTGATGATGCATTTTATCCTGCAATGTTTCACGTTCACAGTGACCGCAAGACCTTGTGTTCATGTCATGTCACTTGGGGCAACTCTCTCTCTTTCTCTCTCAATCCGCCCCCTTTCCCGTCAGCTGTACTGTAATTACAGGTTGTAGGGAAATCCCGTGTCTTCATACATTAGTCACTATCCATGTTTTTATTCTGGAGGTATGACTCACCGAGATAGGCTTCATTAGTCATCTCAGCTCCAACTTACAAAAATGCTTTATATTTGATGTTGCTTCTGCTGAGTAATGCTTCACAAAGAATCTGCCATTCTGATCTAATGCCACAATTAAGTGCTAGAGACCAGTCATCAGTGCATTTCTTGTGACAAAGACTCTAAAATACCAAAAGACAACTGTACACTTGTGGAAAGCATGAGGAAAATTGACTCATTTATGGTTCTAGATTGGTCATTTACGTTCTGATTGTTCTGTACAAATGAAGACAGGGAATACAATGGATATGTTTACTATGTCCATAGTCTTCCTCCACAATTATCCATTTATTCTACTTTAGGAGTATTATAAACTGTAAATACTTTATGTTTAACTGCAGTGTGCTTGTTGAAGTGAACCAATGTTTTTTGTTTAAATAAACTATAGTTCATTTCTTCAATAATAGCAATAACAAAGGATAGATACAATATATAATAAAGATATAATATAATAGCACATATATTGCCTAACCTATTTTAAAGTATTCCACTTGGACTAAGAAGTGCATTTTCTTATATGCTGCAATGATCAGTACTATTGTATATTGGCTATAGAGTATAACCCGTATGCCTTGCGGACTAATGTTCAAATAGCATAACAGATATTCCTATCAAAAATGCCTTGACATTTGATGTAATTCTTCGAACTATTCCTCTCCTGCAATTATCTTGGATCATAGCTGCAGGTGGCAGGGGAAGTGAGCCTGCTAACATCCGCAACAATGATATCAGTTGACACGCAATCAGTAATCAGACCAAATTGTTCCACTAATCAATGCAATATGGTGACACGGAGGACTATGATTGCTCATAAGGGCCGAAAACATATTGGATTTTGAGTTTATAGTGTCTCTAGAGTTCCTGCTCATTCATATTGAAACATCTGTTATTGTAAAACAACATATTGCTAAGGAATGAAAAATGTCCCAAAATGCAGGCTGTGTGTGATATTTGGTTAGAGAGTATAAAAATATAATCAAACTGAGCCAAAGTTGAATAATAGAAAAAATAATTACACTATGTATCGTATACATACTGTGCATATACAAAACACAACTATCCATCCATCCATTTTTCGTACCGCTTATCCTATACAGGGTTGCGGGGAGCCTATCCCAGGGAACTCTGGGCACAAGGCGGGGGACACCTTGGAGGGGGTACCAACCCATTGCAGGACACAATAACATACCCATTCACACACTATGGACAATTTCAAAATGCCAATCAGCCTCCAGCGCATGTCTTTGGACTGGGGAAGGAAACCGGAGTACACGGAGGAAACCGGAGAATCACAGGGAGAATGTGCAAACTCTGCATACACTGGGTGGAGGCGGGATTTGAACACCCAAGTCCGGAGGTGTTAACCACTAAGCCACCATGCCCCCTACAAAACACATCATAGTTTCATAATATGATAATGAATAATATCATACCAGGTTGTACAAGAATCAGGATTATGAATTAACATGTTTTTTTATGCTGAACTTCATAATCTTCCAATCCAGATATGTACAGCTAGTACAAGGCTGTATTATTATTATTATTATTATTATTATTATTATTATTATTATTATTATTATTATTAAGTATGCACAGTATATCAACAGCCAAATGCATTTTGGATAATTTCTAGGCATTTACTTGAAGATCATTCATTACTCTATGCACATAAGACAGTAAGTGTGTTACTTCAAGTCAACTTCTTGTGAGCTGGATTCTAGAGCCCATTTCCCCCCCATTTTTGCACTATTTAATGATATATACAGTTTAACAAGCTCAGAAAAATCATAATGCATGGGCACAACTGCTTCTTAAAGCAGTATTATCAGTAATACTATTGTATTAATTTATAATTTACTTTTGTAAATACACCGAAATTCAATTAATTGGATTTATTGTAAATCAGTTGGAATTGACAGGAATGAGACTGCATGGCTACTGAGGGATGTACGTAATGATTAAGATGATGATTGTGTGCTGTAGTGCTCAGGGTGCCTCTGCGCACATAATAAAACATCTCTTTGACTATACCCTGGCTCTTGATTTACATCAATGGCTTCTCCTCTGAGGTTTGCCCATGGATGATGTTCTGTAGAAAGTGTGAAATGTTTCGCTTGCCACGCAAGAAATTCAAATCCAGTAGTTTTGGAATGGATTGAAGATGGCCCTTCTACTTACAATGATGCAATGAATGCCAAGAGCAATCGATATCTCAATTCCAGTGTTCACTGTAATTATATGATTTGAAAGGAAACATACCTCAGCTAAATTTATTGACAAAAACGCTGTGTGCATATCATTTTAAATGTACTGCATATAACGTTGCAATCTGAAATATATATTTACCTGTATTTTGACACAATGTTTATGTCATCACAGTCAGTTGAGTACATTGGGCTGAGAGGAAGAGACTGCCATGGCACTGCTGGAATGCCAGGCATCGTTGGCATTCTCCTGGTCCAGTGAGCTCTGCCATTTTTTTTTTCATGTGCACTCAAGATGCATTGATGAGTGCTGAGAGCAGCTCTCTGAGATGGATCTTGGAGTGCTGCCATATAATGGGGACGCAGAGCCAATTCATTAAGGGTTGGCTTCCTACCCTGCGCTCAGCGCACCCAGCGCACCTGTGTCACTCTGGAGAGACCCATGACTCACACTGTGCAGACCGAACAGAAGAACAGCATAGCAGCCGTTTACTGCACTGATGATTTCAGAACTACTAACTGCTGATCAGATTGCAGCAGGGCCATGCCGCATAAGCAAAAATCAGCTGGGTAGATAACTGCTAGCAGTTCTATTTTAAACGATTAGCATATAAACAAAGCAAAAACCATGTTTGGGAATTTTCACTAAAGTCTGTATTATTATATTCTCCATGTAAAGGCAGGTTAACACTATATTATAATATTATACATCATAATATAAGAATCCAGATGGATTAGAGGGTGTATTTTTTGTAATATATAATATATGTAATATATAAGAATCACAGCTCTTTTTTATGTGGTTTTGATGCAGCTTTTAAGAGACAAACTAACATCATAAATTAAACTGTCATTTTTAATTTGTGGATGCAAATCTGTTGCAGTCAATGTCTGGCTGAAGTCTAGAACCCATAGACATCACCAGATGCTGGGTTTTCTTCCCTGGAAATGCTCTGCCAGGTCTTTACTGCATCTGTCTTCACTTCCTGCTTGTTCTTGGGGTGTTTTGCCTTCAGTTTTGCCTTTAGCAAGTGAAACACAGCTCAGTTGGATTCAGGTCAGGTGATGGACATTCCACTTCTTTGCTTTAAAAAATCTTAGGTTGCTTGCAAAGTATGCTTTGGGCCATTGCCCAGCTTCACTGTGACATGCCAGAAATGTGTTTTGGCATTTGTCTGAACCTGAGCAGATAATACAGCCCTATATACTTCAAAATTAATCCTGCTGCTTTTGTCAGCAGTTCCATCATCATGAAATATAAGGTACAAGGAACGTAGTTCCATTGGCAGCCGTACACATCCATGCCATAAGATGAGGTGGTACGCTTCAGGTCATGAGCAGCTTCTTCCACTCAAAAGGTCTCAGACTTTTGGACTTTAGGATAAATTTTGTTTTACAGATGAATGCTTTTTAACTGTCCAGTTTATTGAAATGCAGCTGAATATGTACAGTGAGTCCTCAATGGGCTGTCGATCCTGTCACTGAGCACTTTGATGGGGAGAGTCTCTTTCGGTCTCAGACAGGACCTGCTCAGGCTCCAGTAGCCTGTAATTGCCTTACACTATGAATGATATTGACAGTCAAGACACGGACATATTCAGCACCAAACAGAAAATAATAGATATTTTGTGCAAAGTGTATTTTATTCTCAGATCAATTACTAATCAATTATGAGGAAGTAGGCTTTGCACTGAAGACAGACAATTTTGTCTGCAAATTAAAGTTTGACCTATGAGGTGCTTTGCCTACAGTAAGTGCAGAGACAAATGATAATTGATTTATCAAGTTTCAGTTCTTTTTTTATATATATATTTTATTATTTTCATTAACGCCATGCAATCTAGAGAGTTTAAAAAGATCTCATATTTGTAAAACAAATGAATACCGTCTAATTCTTATGCTGTCTTTACCTAATTTTAATTAGATAAAGGCTTTCCTCTAGAGTAACAGCAATCTCTAAACAAAGCTTTAAATGTTTAAATGTTTATCAAAGCTTTAAATGTTTACCAAAGCTTTAAATGTTTATGCTCAGTAGGATTATTTCCAGTTCTGTATGCACCAGGTAGCACATCCTCAGGGCTTGCGGCAGCCTAACATGTCTTTACCGTAGAAGGTTGGGATTTCTGGAGTCACAGGAAGCTATTTTGAAAGGTCACTCAAAAATTGTTTTGAAGACCATGCATTTCTTGCTATATTAAATAATGAATTGCTTGATGTAGTGTCACAAAAAAAAGAAAAAATCAAAATAGGGCACAAAGACCTGTTTAGACCCTCATCAAGGAAGCCAGGTTCTATAAATATGAAAAAATACACACACAACTATATATGAAATTTTTAAATTCAGATTATAATGGTATATTTCTCATTCCAAACCTGTAACTCTACATTTATCCAATTCCTTTTCCAGGTAAACCAATGTAGCACTGTGTTCCTTTGCTTAGTGGAACACTCTAAAAACTAATACAGGGGACCTATTAACACAACTTAATTAAATGTGCAGTTGCAAGATAAAAAATTATAATTTATTGATTTAATTAAATATTTTAAGTTGCAAACATTATTTTGATGAGTTGTGTTGACATAATAATGTTGACAATTACATCAACTTAATATTGTGTGGAATTCAAACTGAAATTTCTGTATTAACCGATTTAAAACAAAATTTAATTTGTAGTAACTTAATGAAATTAGCTTGATAACTTAATTTTTCCCCACCATGAGTTCCCTCCCTTACCCTCCACTATTGGTCATATCACAATTGAGAATATGCCCAAATTCATTGCTTTAGTAGAATCT
The DNA here is from genome assembly GCF_023375685.1 of Ictalurus furcatus. Classification (NCBI taxonomy): domain Eukaryota; kingdom Metazoa; phylum Chordata; class Actinopteri; order Siluriformes; family Ictaluridae; genus Ictalurus; species Ictalurus furcatus. Next base: position 11,462,582 of record NC_071278.1, read on the forward strand.
ATTTGTAAGTGAAATGATACTCACCTTGAAATGTCCTTTGTATAGTATTTGTTCAGTCTACAGGTCCTCAAACACAGTCTTAACTGTCCAGGTTGAACAGTCCAACTGAATTTGTCCAGGCATGTTAAATGGTTAGGCTAAACCTGCTAATACAGTTGATTGACTATGTTGTATTACTACACGTAGCTAATGCTAGTCATATTTAGCAGTGTAATTTGAATATCTACCCTTTAGTTTACCATAGCAGTGGATAAGAATGATAAAGGTTCATTTGACAAATCTGCTCATCTAGAGAGGGCTTTTCATTTGTGCTATAGGAAGGAAAAGCATGATTAAATTTCTGCTTATTTGTGTACCCGTCAACTACATTGTGTAATCTAATTTCATGTATTGACACATTTTTAAAAAAAATCTTTTGTCATTCACATAGATAGCCATCTAGCTCCATTATAGTAAATTTTCTCTTTGACCGGAATTAGCAGCCATTGGACTGTGGATAGTTCTATGAGAGGGATAAAAGTAGTAGACACAGCTTGTTTCTTTTTTGTCTATATTGCTCACTTCATTCAGTGCTTTTATACTACTCTTATACAAATTCAAGTTAGTAATTTTCGTGGTTTAAAAGGCTGCATTCTACTGGAGAATGTCTCATTGGAGCAACTTAATTTTTAAAATGTTTGGCAACTTAAAAACTTGTGTTCATAATTATGGCAATTAAGTACGTAACACACACACACACAAAAAAAAAACAAGTTGGAACAACTTCATTTTGATGAGTAATCAACTTAAAAAAACTTGTGTTTATTATACAAGTTATTAATTAAGTGTTGATTGAAAATACATTTGATTGTAGAGGAAAAGGTAATTTCTCTAACTCAATGTAGTTCGTTGGTTGAACTTAATTTCATTAGAAGTTGTCATAACTCAAAAAGATTGATGCAATTTTTTTTGTTGAGCCGAAACATTTGTTTTTAGTGTGAATATGGTCTTATATTTTATGATGTAAAATCTCTTATTTGTCACATGTTTAATACTAATTTAGATTTTCCAGTGAAATTTTCAGCTGCCATGTTTCTTTAAATGCAGCAGAACTGTTGCAGTGACAATTCCCACAGTTTGAGCAATCTGTACACTCCTCCAATTCCCTTAAAAGGAATTATAAATATTTTATGATGTTTACCTTTTAAAATCTCCCCCATCAGTTCTCATTAAAATGGAGATCTGTTGACAGGCAACGTTTTGAGTGGGTTTATAGTAAAAACATTTTCCGCCAATCCATCCCTCCAAGGGTAGATCAAGGAGAGCTAATCAATATTGAGGTTTACCATCCAAATTTAGAAAAGAGCACAGGATTATTGCTTAACAGTCTTGAGCTAGACATATAGTTCCCAACCAAATTGCAAATCAAGTACATGTTGTCCATAACAGATCCAAAGTTAAAGGAGACAAAACGGAGTAATGCAGGGAATACAGCATCAACAAACCAAAATAGAATGCAATACAGTAAAATACAATAGCTTTAGAGTGAGACGCAACAACATTCAAGACCTACTCCAAAACAAATTAAACAAAAACAATTCAAATAGAAGCTGGATACAAACAAAAGATGAAAGCAGTGTGGAAAGGCAACGTGAGGTGTGCATAATGTTGGAAGCCATAGAAATCAAACTTGTGTGAGTCTGTAGACATCTCATGGTCACAGGGGAAACAAAAACATAGACAGAGAAAGGACATAAGGACACAGACATAGGTAGAGCCAGCAGCAGACAGACAGGACAGAAACCTCAGACAAGACCTGGGCAGGGGGCAGTGGCTAAGACTGAGACTGAGAAAAGATCAGATGATGTGACTGGAATTGGGGGAAAAAATAGAGGCTGTGACAAGCTAGAACAACAGAGCCATCAGCAGGCGAGGTTGGATTTATTAAGGACACAAGACACCCCATCTTAGGTACGTGTGCAATAAACAAATATAAAAACAATTTTGGAGCTCCAGGGTGAGGTAAAGGTCTAGCAAAAGGTCTCGCTTGACGGGATCAGATAATGGTCCATCATCAGGAGCCATGGTTTATGTGACAGCAGTAAGTGAGATGGTTATTGTGGTAAGTGGAGAAGCATGATCTTTGGAAATAGTATCATTGGAGCAGACGTTGCTGAGGGCAGAGACCTAGCAGTCGTCATGGATGGACAATGTAGGAATGGAGCCTTGGGCTGAGGTACTCGAGAGGTTGATGTATCATGTATACAGTATACACGGGAGGCACATGAAGGACACTAGACTACTAACCTGCTTTTTCACTTAGGGGTCATAACCCAATGCTGGTATAGCAGGGTGTCCAAAGAGTCCAATCTGATGGAATGATTCTTGTTAATTGCCAAATATCCATCCATCCATCTTCTATCCTTCCTTCAGGGTCATGGGGAAACCTGGAGCCTATCCCAAGGAGCATGGGTCACAAGGCGGGGTACACCCAGGACAGGGTGCCAATCCATCGCAGGGCATAACTGCCAAATAGAACACACAGAATATGAGCCATTGGTTCTATTCCTGTATGGTACCCAGGATTTATCTCCAAAGTTAGGATCTTTGGCCCACTCTTGAGCTCTCCTGTAAAAGACTAGTAGGGACTTTGGAGATCTCAGGAAGTGGTAATCCTAGAAGATACCTTAACTAGTTGAGAATCAAAAAAGTCAACATCCAGCTCTCCAGGAGTTCTACACAATGGTAGGACCTTGGGCTAATTTGCTGCCAACGCAGTTTGAAGAAGGGGAAACTATAAACTCTGCTGGACCTTTTGCCACAGCTAAGTCTCCTATAATGTTCTGGCAAACAAAAAACATTAAATCCCAATTGCAAATCTATTACTTATCATCCAAAACAGGCCCCTTTCATTATATGATGCTTAATTAGTAGATATGATTGCATATTCCAGATCTACAAAGCATGATAATTCCAAAAAGGTTCTTCAACTAATTTGTTTTGAATAGCTGGATCAAGTCATCTGAAATAATGGCTACACTACTGTGCCTTCACTCTTATCGACAAAGGGCCAGTGTGGCTGCAGGATTTCATTCCAACCAAGCAGAAGCCACACCTGATTTCACCTGTTTAATCAGTTCACCTTAGTCTCCAATCAACTGTCAAGTAGGCTTCCAGTTTGGTTGTAATGAAAGTCTGCAGCTACAATGGTCTTTTGTCGATAAGATTGAAGATCTAGACCATGATCAGCGAGTCAAAATTTGGTTCATGTGAATGGTACTGTATGGAGCCTACTGTTTTAAAAAAATATTTAATACAAGATGTACAGTATGTGCACAATTTACTTCATTTGTGTCCACACTATGATTCAATTGTGCGGTTGTCTAAAGAAACTTCACAAATGAATAAATAAGCTGAAAGACCCATATAACAATCCAAAAGGTATGTGCAATAGATGTCACATATTGGTCCTAACATTGCACTTGTGTTATAATTGCTTTGAAGACTGTTTGGGACTAATTATAAATGTCTGGGCATTGATTTATATTTCTTGCAATATGCTTACACAAATTGTGTTCGGCCCTCACTATAAACACAGGCCTTACAATTTCAATTTTCTAGCCATGTTTAAAATTAACTGACAGTTGGACATAATGGTGTAATGATATTAAACAGGAAATCATTAAAAACTTGTATAAAGGACCTGCTATACCTGCCAATATGTCCAGCACTAACTGCTTGCCTCTAACTCCATAGAGAGAACTTATTTGGCACTGCAAACTCAGTGGACACACTGAGTTGTAAAATTATGAGAGTAATGAAATACCCTTTTTTCTCCTAAAATATTTAGTCCACCTATAATAATAATAATAATAATAATAATAATAATAATAATAATAATAATAATAATACCTTATTGATATCATCCATGAGCTCAGTCCAGGAAAAGTCTTACCAGAACAGATGATCAGTGATTTTTTTGTAAGGCAAATAAGTTTCTCATCTAATGTCATCTTGGATAAAGGTCTCTTGAGTAAATCAGTCCCAATCACTGCTGATAAAGTGTTAGGTGTCAGGAAGATGGCTTAAACCAATTAGACTAAATGTATGCCAAATCTGGGGGTCATTTCATTCTGCCGGGGTCACATGATCACATGATCTGACTCAGTTCCAGTCCAAAAGTATCCATCTTAAATAAGCATACGAGTTAATTTGGATGCCAAAAAATGAAACTTTAATATGATCTTGAAGGAGAGGAAGGACGTAGATCCACTAGTCCATTTATATCAGCTATCCCTGATATAAATTGATATGATAATGATAATTTCTTTAATTTGTCTATATTGCCCCATTCAGACTTACTGACTGATTTTGGGTGATCGGATCACAAGTAGACGGCGTTAAATACAGGCCTGAATGGGGACAAATGTGTCTCTTGATCACTGAGACTCCTTGCAAAGGTGGTTTGGGTATATAATGCATGAAGCCACATTATATTTGTCCCTGGAATTGTCAAGTTCCCAATTTTTCTACATAATCAAGCAAGTTTTGAACTATCCATTTTTGAAAACATTATGTGAATTGAACCTTTATATTAAAACATGCTTACTTCTCACCTTTTTTCAACGAGTGCTGCTTTTTACTATATAAATGTACTCATTCTCACATTCTACACAGCTATTCATTATGCATGACAATATAATATTCAAGAATGCAATGTAATAACAATTTTAGCACACTGGCATGTTTCTAATACATTGTTACTTTTGAATATTATAACTCATTTTGCTATGATGGCCTTCATGTTATACTTAAGTAGGGTTTGGAAGGGGCATATTTTAAGTTTGGTATTCAGCAATTGGATATCACTTGCACTGAGAAAGTGTAACGAGGCCGTCTTAGGTGGGAATCAAACGCTGGTCTCTCATGTACAAAGTCACTGAGTTTACTGGCAGACCTATTCCCCAACTACTTTTGAACCCAAGAGCAGAGGCAAGGAGGCAGACATAATCTACAATAGAGTGTCTACTGACAAAAGAGCAGCAATAAAGGATTTAAAAAAAAAAAAAAATCAGGAGGGGCATCGCAGTCCAGTGAGGAGTTCTGACACACACACACACACACACACACACACACACACACACACAGAGAGAGAGAGAGAGAGAGAGAGAGAGAGAGAGAGAGAGAGAGAGAGAGAGCGAGAGCGCGCGAGCGAGCGAGTGAGTGCTAGCTAGCTATCTGTGAGTTCAAGTCCTCCTGGAAAGTTCATATTTACGAGTTGGGAAGTTGTAATTACGACGTCAGGTGAGTTCAAGTCACTTTGGTCGGAGCAAGATGGTGGTGTACCTTCTCTTAATTAACTACATTAAAAAAATACAGCAAGGTTTTTGTTTTTTTTTACTCTACTTCTGGAAAATGAAGAACAAGGAATGCGCATCAGGTGTGTTTTGCTTTTTGATGTTTTAATCAATTTATAACGCCACAGTAAACTTTATCGTTACATATTATATCATAATTGTACAATGCTATCATATTTTGTGCAGGAAATGATTGTTGTATTGTAAATTTAAAAAAAAACAAAAAAAACAACAACCTGATATTAACTTGTTGCATATACCAAACACATCATCACTGAAATCAGCTTCTGAGACGAGTGAACATTCAATTTCAACAAATTTACCGTCAACTGCTGTATAAATGTTGCATCCAATGATTCCATCATGTTTTCTTTCTGATACCCCCCAACTCAGCAACTCAGGGCTGAAAGAAAATCCCAAGTTTCCCATTCATAATGACAACTTTGTAGTGGCGTTCATGTGCGTTCAACTCATAAATACGATCTTTCCGACATGACTTGAACACACCATTTGTTTGTGAGGAACTGACTTTTTTTTACTCTGACAGTATCTGCCCACATTCACACAACTCACATTTTATTCGGGTTTGTCAAAAGCACATAACATATGACGAGATGGGCAAAAGTTGACTAATACGAGCAATTGAATTAAGAACTGCATTTAAAGGCAACATATATAAACTCTGTTTGCATGTGTATTCAATGTTGGATCACGTTTTGGGGTTTGGTTTTGATATGATATTGGTATGCTTTTGTAAAATTTTGGCCACTGATGAACTGCAATCACAAATGGTCAGTGGAGACACATTTGAAAATGCTGTTCACTTGTGATCACCAGTGAGGGATTTTAATATGAAGTCTGAACAGGGCCTATGTGTGTAGAATATAGGAAACCATAGGAGTCAAACTTGAGTGAATCTGTGGATGTGAAAACACATAGCCAGGCATTTCTTATGAATCATAAATATACAACAGAGTTATGTTAAATCAAATATGGGAGGAAATATAGCACTGGGTCTATCAGTTTTCAGATATTTAGCTGAAAAGGCAAGGCTTTTCCGAAAAACATATATTCAGCGGTAAATTATCATCTAATTAAATCCTAAATCATGTAAGAGACAGGATGCAAGACAGATGGAGATGAATTCTGGCAGTGCCTCTAGTCCAGCTGTTGATGAACTTTGCCAGCTCTCCACACATATGCTGTCCATTTTATACGTAGACAGCACAAGCCCTTTCATCCCTTTCCCACTCTGTCTTCTCAAACCTCCAGCTCACCCTCCAGAGCTGCTATACTGAGATACCCTGCCTTAGTCAGTGTGGTAATAGGCCTGCCAGTGGTGATGAAGGGTGTGTTTTACAGTCAAATGGCTTTGGCTGAGAAGGAGGTGATGAATGGCTATTTTTGTGCACGAGTGAGAATCATAACAGTGACGGTGTAGGTACTGCACATTTTATATAGATGAAACACCATGAGCCTGGTGCATGGCAATTAAGGGGCTTATTTGAGTCTCTCATTATATAAAGACTGATTTCCTTATTAACCGGCTTCATGGTCTACCTGACTCATGTTTTCCTGTTCAAAATAGTAGTTGCAAAGAACATTTCTGAAGTTAAAAAAGTGCATATTAGTATTTCTTCAAGGAATAAATGAGATCTATTTAATGGAAGGTAATCCATAACATTGTCTCTGAGAGATCAAATGGATATGCATTACATTGGATTGTGGTGCTATTGCATGAGCTTGTACATGGGGACTCCCTTTTCCCCTTTGTTTTTCAGTTTAGATTATTATTTTTATTTTGTTTTGCCACTGGACGATATATATGTCTCAGCCAGTGACCAATTAATCTTCCTGAGAGCGTTAACGATTGCTGTCTAGCTCCCTCACCGCCTGCATGGTGCACTCAATACTTCCTGTTTGATGTGCAAATAATTAGTGGGAGCTTCACCCCAAAGTTCATGGTTCTCTTCTCTGCCTTATTACGAAGATGCGACAGGCACATACAAATGGGCTGCCAAGGACAGGTGAGTGTTGACATTCAACATATAATGAAGGACATGATTGGCAGCAGCACAGCATAAAGTAGTGTCAGGGCATTTGGAAGAAGGTGGATCACCTTAACTAAATATTATCTTATAGTATAAAGACTGAGCTTAATATCAGGCTTCCTCTGCATTTGTTTGGGTCACATATTTATTGAATTTGTTGTGGGTTTTGAGGAAGTTTCTATAAGATGGTAGAAATGGGTTTGCATGCTTGCATGACATGAGACTTGAAATTGATAGTGGTGGGGCAGTTCATGATGTCCCATGGCTTTTATAACGACTCAGAAGGTCACAGCACAGAAACTGGGTTCACAGTAGATAAACAGACTGAAGGGGTAATTCACTGCTGGGAACATGGCACTCAGTGACAGCTAGATGGCGTGTCATATCGCTGTCAAAGGACACATACATGACCTGCTTGCTGCTCATGTTTTACAGCAGAGCAGTAGTAACAAATAAATAAGACCTAGCTTATTTCTGGATTGATTTATGATCATAATAGTGCCGCTGAATGTTAATTTGTGGGTGGGGGGGGGGGGGGGTAACTTGAATTACTGAAACATCTTCACCCAAAATGTTTAGCAAATTATGCAATCCTGGCTTTCTAATCGTCCAAAAATGTCCATTTGTCCATTCATTGCTATAAAAGTACTTGTAGTGTAACATTTAAATATGAAATATGCAATTTACACTGGTCTATTTATAGTAGCTGTTGGCGATTTTGGTTGAAATACCTCTTTAGCACCTCAGTGTTTAATTGTTGAACTTTTGGGTGAAATATTTTAACGCTGCACTGTGTAATTGAATAACACAACACAGTACATTCATCAATACACAAACAGATGTGTGGCAAATTGAAAGAATTACTGGTGGCTCTGTTATGCTTCTGCTGTTGGGGAATTTCGCTGGTGAGGTTTGGGTCCACTTGTTCCCCAAACATATTCAAACTTAGACTTTTCCCCTATGGGCCCAACTTCCTAGTTTTTGAGAACTTGCACCACCCACGTCCAAAAAAAAACCAAAACAACATACAGAAAAATGGGTGGTAAATGCAGAGAACAGTAAAAAAAAAAAAAAAAAAAAAAAAACTTCAAAGTACATTTTCAATATAAATTGCTTGTTTAATATCCATTGTAAAACCACAAACTGGTTGATTTCCATTAAAATTATTGTTGATAGGTTTCAAACGATCCTTTAAATTCACTGCTCCCCAGCAATCTGACATAGAGGGAAAACACTACAAATCAATACAAAGGTATTCTGACTGATCACCTTTATCCTATGATGAAGCATTTCTATCACGATGAAAATCTTGCATCCACAGGGTACGAAGGCTCACTTAATGGTTTGATGAGTATGAGATGACGTAAATCATATACTATAGCCTTTCCAGTCACCAGATCTCAACCAAGTGAACACCTATGTGAAATTCTGGACCGACATGTTAGACAGCACCCTTCACCATAACCATCAAAACACCAGGTGATGGAATATCTTTTGGAAGAACAGTTGTCCATCACTCTAGTACAGTTTCAGAGACTTCTATGCCAAGGTTGATTTAAGCTGTTCTGATAACTTGTGATGGAACAACAGCTTACTAAGACCCATTGGTTAGGTTGTTTTTTTCTCTCTCTTTAATTTCTCCCATTGGTAGTTGATATTGATAATACTATCAGATAGCACATGTATTAGTGGAGACCACCTTGTGTGGCCACTAGTGCATGCTGAGACGTTTAGTTGATTACTCAATGAAAGGTTACCCAGCTTCTGGTTAGGGTCAAAACATTCACAACTTGAGTCCTGAATGACCAGCCTTGCAAATTCCTCTAGACTTTATTACATTATACAGCTTAACGCTTCTGGGTTTTGGAATCTCTCTGTTAAAAAATGCTATTGAAAGCTACTTGCAGAAGAGCATTTCAAAATGTGGGTTGCTCTGCCTTCTCCACTGCATGGAGCTGCGAGTGCCATTCAGACAGATTTCAAACAATACAATGTGCACTAGTATGTTATACCTATATACCACAAGTATTATACCTAAACAGTAATGACACCATGATGTACTGACAGAATAGTAATACAGTAGTATGGGGTGTAGAAGCCCAAGTGTTTGGGAATCTGAGGCGATAGCTGCCATTTCCCAAATAATACAGAATCATTATGAGAATAATAATAATAATAATAATAATAATAATAAACTTTATTTAAAAAAGTTTTAATAAATAAATAAATAAAACCTGTATTGTCTACATCAGTTAGACTGTCACACTTACTAATTACAAGGCACCAGGTACTAAGAACAAAACCCCACTCAGCAAACTGTGTCTTTTTTTAATCCAGTTTGTCAAACACGTTATGCATGAGCTGATGTTAGCATGCTTGTCAAATCACCAAGTAATAAATCTGAGATCGGATTAGCATCGGATGAGCAGTAGCCAAGTTTAAAAATACATAAACACAGAGAAAAGCACAAACACATCCTAGCTAGTCTAGATAGCTGACTATGAGTTCTCATGACAACTAAGCAGCTTTGCAACTGGTAGCAATTCCACAATGAAGATGAATCATTGATGAATCAATGATTCACTAGCCTTTTACAAAATTAAAGAAAAAAAAAAAGAACTGCCTTACTGTACTTGTTCGGCAAGAAAAAAGGTAAAACTCCACCACACCTGAATTATTCTTCCTCTTATACTAATATCGTTTTCTCATAATCCTTTTTTGGTTTGTTTACATTCTCTTGTATTACTTTCTTTTCCTCTCTCCTGATTGACTGGACTGATTGATTCTTTTATGTCTAAAGTTGGGATTTGTTGACGTTTGATATATCTGAGCTGCTTTCTGACATGCACAGTATGTACAATTCTGACCCGACACCCCTGACACCCTGACATTGAGCTCCTATTACAGGATTCTCACAGCAATCCAAGAACATCATTATAGAGTGTTTTTTTTTTTTTTTTTTTTGTCTTGTGGGTCCCCCCCATTTTTATTAAAAAAGCACTGTAGCATTATGAGCTTTCAAATATGGATTAGAACAAGCATACCTGAAAGCACCCATAGCACCCATCATGCATTTATGTTTCCTTACTGTTCCTAGAGCATGAAAGTTGCTACAAGAAAACTAGTTTCACCTTCAAAGTCCTCAGCAGCACTGAAGTGTGTAAGTATCTCTTTTTTCCTTTTTTTTTCTCCTGGCATTTGACATTACACTCCAAAGTAAAAGCTTTTGCTGTTTCCAGAGTTTTGTAACAAGCATGGGATTTTATCGCACGTCCTTTTTTAAAAAATATTCCATAACACCACCTGAAAGCAACATGGCCCTGCCAAGGTTTTACTTTACATGCTCTTATTTAGTTCATGATGAAGAAGGAATGAGCATTCTCTTCCAATCCACGCTACACAGTACTGTTGCCTTACACTGTATACAGTACATCTGACTGGGTGAGTATTTTGTGTTAGCTCAATGTACAAAGCATGCAGTCAACACTTTGCTAACATAATGCCAAATCAGAATGAGAACAGTCGAGAACACTGGTGTTGAGCCAGTTGTCATTGTTATTGAGCCGTCATTGTGCTTACACGCATTACAATAAAATAACAAAGACAAGGACAGAAACAAGCATGGTATAACACATTTTTTATGATCATAAGTGGATATTATGTAAAACTATTGCACAGTAAAAAAAAAGTGCAGGAAGAATGTTACACAGAAATGTTATAGCAATGTGAACACAAATCGCAATGAGAGTAGTTTAAAAAAGTGATAGCCAGGGTGCGAGGGGTCAGTGATGATTTTTTTCAACTCACTTTCCAGCTCACTGCTTGTTGCAGATCCAAACCAGATGTCGCTGAGGTAGTGAGGACAGACTCAGTGGTATTTGTGTAGAACTGGGCCAACATCTCCTGTGGTACAGTAGGTTGAACTTCCTCTGCTGTTATAAAAATTACATCCTCTATTGTGCCTTTTTGACAATGAGAGTTAATGCCGGCTTCCTACTTCAGGTCCTGAGAGACGGTTAGGCACCCACCATCAGCGTATTCAGCGCCAATATGGCAGTAAAGTGAACAAAGGAGTCTCTGAAGATGCAAAAGGAAATACTGAGGGCTGAAGCAAACCCTATGTACTGTATCTATGTGAATGCATGCACTTCAAGCACAATGCTAATGCACGCTGCATTCTGAGCATTTCAGCAACGGGCGCTATAGTCACTCCTGGTCAACCATGGCAGACCAGCAGTTTGACGAGTCTTTTGTAGAGCTGGTTTGTTCATATAAACATACACTTTATTGCCAAAAGTATGTGGACACCTGATCATCACACCCATATACGCTGGATGAACATCCCATTCCAGACTTGGTCCCCCTTTGCTGTTATAATAAGCTCCACTCATCTGGGAAGGCTTTCCACTAGATTTTGGAGCGTGGCTGTGGGGATTTGTGTTCATTCAGCTATAAGAGCATTAGTGAAATCAGGTACTGATGTTAGGTGAGGAGGTCTGGGGCACAGTCGGTGTTCCAGTTCATCCCAAAGGTGTTCAGTGGGGTTGAGGTCAGGACTCTCAAGTGCTTCCACTCCAACAATCTCACGCCATATCTTAATTTTTTTTGTGCACAGGGGCACTGTCATGCTTTAACAGGTTTGGGCCTGACATTCTAGACAATTGTGTGGTTCCAATTTGTGGCAACAATTTGAGGAAGGTCCACATATGGGTGTGATGGTTAGGTGTCCACAAAATATATAAGTGTATATGTGATATGACATGTACTCTGCACAGAAATTCAAAATGCCTGCATGTTCTGTGGGTTCTAAAAAAAATTTAAAAAATTAAAAAAAAAGTAAAGAGAAAATAGAAATAGCTTCAGGACTGATTTTTTGGAGCCAAGTAAAGGTGGAAGGATGTTCATAGTTCATAGGGATGCTGTGAGTGGCTACAGGAATCCTGCTATTCTGGAAATGCTTAGCTGGCTCCTTGATTTCTTAAAGCGCCGTGCTACCGACTCAGCGTTACGATTTGGTAATGTTAGAGGAAACGTTTAAAAAATACTCTTTATCGCCCTCTTGAGTACTGAGATTTATAACCACTACAATCATGAAGGAACGCATGATGAGAATGTGCAACAGGAATGTGCGTTGAAAAGACTTTGGACTGGCGTTGTCATATGCATTCACATATGTCTGCGTGGTATGTTAAGAAATTCTTGACAGAATTTGAAAACAGCTTGGTTTATATATTTATTTATTTACTTTGCAGCATCTGACGCAAAAAAAAAAAAAATGAGTCAGTTAGATGCTAGTAGATGGTATTGTAAAAGTTTGTAGGTTTCAGCTTAGTTGCTTATTATGTCTTCTCTTCAGGCAAATCGCCCCCTAAGTGTATGCAACCATTTCGTACTTGAAATAAAACTATCTGGGGATATGCACGAGGTATTTTCCATCCTCTAAAATAATTTGAAAATGCATAATAGCAATGTAAAAAGGAGATGGTGTTTTGATGTGTAATTTTGCATGTGTAATTAGAGGAAATAATCACTTCCCCTGTATGCAGCAAGTTAGACAGGACCGAACAGTGTGATATTGATTGTGCCGGTTACTTATTAGCTGGCTGAATTAATGCGGTGGTGCCTTGCTGACTTTTGATCTTTTTGTTTTATCTTTTTTAATTGCATGTCAAGAGACAGTTGACAGTTATAGACAAAACAAAATTTAAATCCTTTATTCCCCAAGCTCCCACAAATTGTTTACAAGGTTAGAGCTGTATCTACTTGAAAGTCTTTGGCAGGGTAGGTAGGCGTTGTGTCGTACTGAAGGTATGCGAGAAAACAGAACATAAAAGAGAACATATAAAAATATATAGGTTTGATGCTGAAGATCAATGCTTACCTTTGTGATTGTGATTTACCTGAAAGTATGTTTTTGTTATTGTTTTAAAATAATTTCTTAAGCACATTAAATTCACTTTACTACACTTTCAACAGACCGAGAAGACAGAAATGATAATGGTTATTTAATTTCAGTGATGTTGTTGGGGATTTTTTTTTTTTTTTGGTTGTTTTTTTGGACAAAACCTTTCTGTTGAAGACGTTCACTTATACCCTTTTTAGACATGATTACATTTTTGACTGCCATTTGCATTATTATTTATTTGTTTGCACAATTTATCTAAAAGACATTCCTTTTCACCTGACTCATTATAGATCACTTTCACACCTGATGACTTCACTTGAGACAAACAGACTACTTTCACAGACCACTTTCTGGTGAGAGTTTTTATGGACCCCACATATTGTAGGTAAAAAAAAAAAAAAACAACAACCCAAAAAAAACAATAAAAAACCTTTCCCAAAAGATCAGCTGCACCACAGTTTCACTGCAAATGGACATTCGTTAGGGAAAATAAACTGGTTGTTGAGGTTTTCTTGCCTTTGCATGCTCTTCACCTTTCCATGCCTCAAGTATAGAACTTCTTTTATTGACTTTTACTGACTCTGGGGAAGAAGATTCTTTTGTAATACGCTGTACTCTTAAAATTCCCCAGCTTGCTCCTGAGATTTACTGGTTTTGTTTCCCTAGTGTCTGGGGGTTGAGTTGTTGAATTTAATTGGACAGGATTGCTCACTTCTTCAACAAACCATATGGAATTATTTTGTGGACAATTTTCAAAAGCAATACAATTTGCAATTGTCAAAAATTGTCCGCAAAATACTTCCATAAGACCATTCTGGTAACACAATTTTGTAATACCAGGCTGCATTTGCACTGTGTACCATTGTGTATGCTGCATTTTAGAGAAGAATTTGGAGCACTATTAAAGCAAACTGATAGCTAATATGTATGTATCTCAACAAATACCTTGGACTAGCATCTAACTACAGTACATATTATGTCAACATTTGCCACAGAAAAAGCTTTGAATGTTGATTGTACTTATTGACTGGGTTGCTTACATTCTTCTTCTCCTGGGCAAACATCATATAAGCATTTTCCTCTACCATAAAGACAACATCTTATCCAAGCACCTCTGTCAATGTTAGCTCTGCTATAGTGATTGAAAGTTTATTGACCTGGGTCTTTTGTTTATTGGCAGTATATATCCCCCACATTGACAGTCATGGTTATGTTTTGCTATCTAGGACAGTCATTTCTACTAGTCTTTCCTCAAGGCCAGAGCATTGCCATCGCTAAAATAAGATCACTTTAAATGAGGTCTTGTCAGCTTTATCTGTCAACCTACTGCTTTCTAATTTACATGAAACACACTTAACCCTTTCTCTACTAAGGACTACTCTAATAAGGACTACTCTGCCCCATCGAACAGCAACATAATTGAACAGTAATGTAGCACTAAGGTGTTATGGCAGAACAGAAAATCTATTATGCATGTAATAATGATAGCATTATAGCATATTGGGACTTGCTGCAGTGGTCCTCCAAGTGGTCCTCATGAGTCTCTTAAGGGGAACTGTGTATAAGAAATGAAGATGGATTGAAATAGATGACCTATTAAATGTGGTAATAAAACATTTATTTATATTAGCAGCCATATTAAATAACCAATTGGTTCCTAGATATGGCCCTGATCCCCTGCCTTGCACGTCTGCATCTTGCAGAACCAGCCACAGTTCTTCTTCTTGGGAACCACTGGGCTCATACTTATTAGCATGTTTAGGAATTGCGCACACACTATATAGCTATGTAGTGAGTAATTATAAAGTATGACTCTGGATTTTGAGCTCAGAGAAGCGCTCTTTCACAGGTTCAACACACCGGGATCTCCGGCCCGCCAGCAGAGTTTGTAGTCCTCAGGGTTCTGACAATGAGTTCTGCTCCACAGCCTGACTCCTTAGGTTTAAAAACACCTGGAACATTCATTTACTGGAAAGTCTTTTCAAACATTGTGGGTTGTGGTTGTGTAAGTTCTTGGTCCTTGATATTCCACTGACAGTCTGTGCTGTGTCTGACTCTCTGTCTGATCTCTTGTTTAATCTTTTGTATTGCCCTAAGGCCTGACTGAACAACACTGATCTGGACAACCCAGCCTCACAGGAAAAAATGTCCACATGCAACTTGTACAGCTTCTAATAAACATGCAAGATGTTGCATAGTAACGTATCAAACTTTCACTTCAAGGCTCTGTATACCAGCAAAGTATTTTCACCAAGCTAATTGTATGCTATTTGCGTAAGATCAATATAAATTATTTACCTCTTTTTAACATATTGAGTATTGCTCATTTTCTGGTGTAAAGTTTGTGCTTTTCACGACATATGATTAGACTTACTGGGCTCAGGAAACTTGTCTTTTCTGCAAACACACTTAGGCTTGCAAATTACCTGGTAACACAGTTACAGTGTCGGTATGGTAACAATATGGTAACACGGGCAATTTAAAAATGCGGTTAGTTTTCAGCGTGTAAATTGTTTAGGCTTCTGAGAATACAGAAACTTTCCAAATTTTCAAAGTACCCGTGTATACCATTTACCATGTGACTTGCAAGCCTGTTTGTATTTGGAGATATTTCTTGAGCCCTGTAAGTTTAATTACTTTATTTCTCATGAAATGCAAGAACCTTACATGAAGTGGGCATTGCTCAATATGTTTAAAAAAATAAAATTATTTATTATTATTGATCTTATTCAAATAGCATAATGGTAGAGGTTAGTGTGGATAAGATACATTCACTGTAAAACATTGACAATTATTTATTGGTAGCAGGGTTGCCAATGAAGTACTGTAAAGTAAAATAAAAAAGTACAGTAAACAACTGTAAAGTATAAAATAACACATAATCCAGTACTTCTAATTATGCTTTTAAAAAAACCAAACAAAAAAAAAAAACTTACAACTGAACTGTGTTAGGTCTACTCATGCCGCGAACTCCATTTCCCAGCCTACAAACATGGCCGCCATGGACTGCAATTCCCAGAACACTCACACATTGACACATTCCCTCTCACCTTCATTTTGATCATGCACACCTGCATCCCATTCATAACACAATCACAGCCACAGTACAAAAGGACTTTGATTCCACTCACTCATTGTGAAGTATAGACTACATTCCTTGCGTTTGTGACAATACCAAGCCTGATTATACTGTGTTATCTCTGCTCGTGGTTCTATTACTGACCTTGTTTTGCCTAGTGTTTTCCGATATGTTTTAGAGTTTGCCTCTGATATCCTGTTTGTTAATCGCCCAAACTTTTTGCCTGTTTACTGCTTCTGAGTTTTGCCTGCCCCGATCGTTAATAAACACCTATACCTGCTTTTGCCTTCAGGTTCCTCCCATGACAAGCTGAAGGTTATGGGTCTCACACAAAGACACATCCATGACATTTTGGACGGTCCTAGGATTCGAACACACAACCTTCTGCTATATAATTCAAAGCCTTACCCATTGAGCTTGCGAGCTTGCTTGCTTGCTTGCTTGCATTGATTCAACCACTTCTACCACTGAATTACAATATGTGACACTAAAAGACTGCATATAATCGATGCTATCAAGTTGATAGCATTTATATATATATAGTGGCTCTCTTTACATCCATACATCCATTTTTCGTATAGTTTATCCTACACTGGGTCGCTTGGAGCCTGGAGCCTATTCTAGGGAACACGGGGCCTGATGATGCGAGGGACAACCTGGATGGGGTGCTAACCCATCACAGGGCACAACCGCACACATTCACACACCCCAGACAATTTGGAGATGCCAGGCAGCCTACAACACATGTCTTTGGACTGGAGGAGGAAACCGGAGCACCCAGATGAAACCCCCGAAGCACGGGGAGAACATGCAAACTCCACCCACACAGGGAATTAAACCCCCAACCTCGGAGGTGCGAGGCAAACTTTTGATACGTTGCTATGTAAAATATACTTGTTATAGAATGTTGACATTGAACGTATAGAAGGTGTTACAGATAGATTGCATGCGAATGTTTTCTTCTCTGACACTAGGTTGGATCTGGATCATGATTTCACTTTGTATGCTTGTATGTTTGTAGGTCTTATTTAGTTCTGTGTCATCTCATGTAATTAGTGTGTTGTTTTATGTAGCACCATGGTCCTAGAGAAAAGTTGTTTCATTTCACTTTGTACTTTACCAACTGTATATGGTTGAAATGACAATGAAACCACTTGAACTTGAACTTGGATGTTGTATTATTCTTTCTCTCAAAATCTGGCCTTTTAAATACAGATAATAACATGTTCTTTATATACATCTGATGAAATCCAATTATATTAAGGGGCATGACCATGACATGGTCTCCATCTCTGGTTTGTAAGGTTCTTCTGGACATATTCTGAATGTTTGCTGGACAAATGAACCCAGGCACAGTAGTGAAGTTTCAAGCTCCAGGGACTGTCATAGACTAGCGTATTTTCCATTTCACAGATGATTTCTTCAGGGCGCTTTGGAAGATTGCCAGTCTGTTTTACTTCCCAATTTAACTGGAAGTGAATGCATGGTGATGTCCAGAGAGAAACAGCAACACTCTTCATTTTGTAATGTGTTGTCAATACTATGTGTTGTCATATAGATTGTTGCATTTGTGTTGCTTTGCATTTTTGTATTGACATGATAATACTGGAGCCTATAATAAGGTATCCAACATACACTGAGCAACTGTATTAGGTAAATATATAGTATAGAAAGCTTTATTGACAAAAAATGTGTACCTAAGGGTTTCTCTCACACAATGATAGTGATGCTACAAACAACCTAACACTATAAGCTGATCTACATTCTCAGAAGAGATGATGTCTCAATGGAATAAGAACAGATTTCCATGTAGCCTAGGCAGCTTGTTTTCACCCAGCAGGGACTGTGGCTGCATGCCGTGATTGGGAACTTTCTCCAGTTGGTGGGGGAGTTGTTGCTGAGCAATTACTGCCAAACAGAAACTAAGTCTACCTGCTCCCCAGGTAGCGCTCCCCAGCAGAGTTAAACCGAACTCTCATCACACCCCCTTTGCTTGTAACCACACTGCTACACCAGTCAAGGAACAAGAAAATTGTTCACAGTATATATATATTTTGCTGTTGTCTGTGTGTGTTTGTGTGTGTGTTTAAATCCTTCTCAAAAGCTCTTATTCCTCATGTTTTTGACACGCGCAAACACACACACACACACACACACACACACACACACACACACACACACACACACACACACATAAATACATCCTAAGTAAAAGAGCAATGTGAAGAATCATTGTGAATATCAGTCAGTAAGAGTTGCTGATAAAATAATCTCACTGAAACCAAAATAGGCAGTTACAGAAAAAAGCAAAGAAATAAAACAAATCATGATCTTTGCACACAAATCCCAACTATTACACAATAAACAGAGGATGTGTGGCAACATGGATGTGTTTATCTCTTACAATTCTAGTACATCTTTTGTTCATGTCATTCTGAGGAAAGCAGACTGGCTTTGAGACTAATGCTTCTTGACAATTCATCACTTCTCTACATTCGCCTTGCTGTTCAGCATATGTCAACCATCCCAGTAGGGCTCTGAGCATTTATGTACTGTATATGTACTAATACACATCGAGCCTTTTTGCAAGCTTACACGTTATATTAAATGGCAGTACACACTTACTTTAATAGCAATGCAAACTGGGCAGTTGGAGATTGGGGAAAAAAGACCAAGCAACATTTTTTCCATTTTCAAATGGTGCGCCAACTGTAGCCTCAGATTCCTGTTTCTGGATGACAGGCGTGACACCCGATGTGGTCTTCTGCTGTTGTAGACCATCCACCTCAAGGTTCAACATGCTGTGCATTCTGTTACATAAACCTTACTTTTGGTCCCTGAATAAGCTTCTTAAATAACCATTTAGACTTCATGGCTAGTTACCAAAAGGTGGATTTATTCCATCCTTTAGTAAAACCTAATAAAAAATTAAGTCACTTAATACATTATTATTAGGGTTGTACTGTATTTTCAGCATTTTGAACAATCTTCATATAAAATTATAAGTATCCAAAGCCCTTAAACACCCAGAAACCTTCAGCAAGTCCAGAATTACATGCCATTCTTATTTATCACTATGGCTACTGAATCATTCATAGTATTTGTGGAATAATATGCTTTAAAATAAGTAACAGAATAATAAGATGAGACTTAAGTTGGTTTATGCCTTACAGTGGTAATATATTTCTCATCTGTGTTAGTCAGGGGAAAACAGACTGGCTTTAAAACTAATGCCTCCATTTGCCCCTTTGTATCCTTTTGTTGTGGTTTTGTTACTACTGTCAATAAAATCTCTCGTTTATACATTTTTTTTTTTTGCTGGGGTAATTTTAATTGTCTACACTTTTATTTCTTCTACTGAGTTGTTTAAGCTAGTTTGTTCTTACAAAGGTCTGCACTGAATTTAGTAATACAAGTGTGAAGGCAACACGGTTCCCTACACCTGACTTGCTCAGTAGGGACTGAAATTAGACCTGGACAATCAATATGGCTGAATAAGGCATGCAAAATCAACTGGGTTTGGCTAAACAAGTTACATTAACCACAAGGCACAGAGTGTCTCAAGCTGTAGAAAGCCATTGAGAAGTTTGTAAGATGTGTTCTTATGAAAGTCCCAAAGCACAGAGGCAACAGGACAGGCAAGGTGAAAGGAAAGCTCTCAACCCTGAAAGCCCTATGGGGGTTAGGATATATAAAAATTTGATAACTGTAGAGATCATAATTTGTTACCTTTGTGTCTGGCTGAGAAAAAAGGGCCTTTAGTTGTTATTCCTCAGAATGTTTCAATGGGGTTTGGAATAAAAAAAAAGGACTTATATGTTGATTGTAGGAGATTACATATTGCACCTCACACACAGTGCCCTCTGCTAATATATGCACCCTTGGTAAATATGAGCAAAGAAGGCTGTGAAAAATTGTCCATCCATCCATCCATCTTCTATACTACTTATCCTTCAGGGTTGTGGGGAACCTGGAGCCTATCCCAAGGAGCATCGGGCACAAGGCGGGGTACACCCTGGACGGGGTGCCAATCCATCGCAGGGCATAATCACATAAACATTCACACACTATGGACACTTTGGACATGCCAGTCAGACTGGGGTAGGAAACTGGAGTACCGGGGGAAACCCTTGCAGCACGTGGAATCGAACCCCCAACCCTGGAGGTGTGAGGTGAACATGCTAACCACTTGAAAATTCTCTTTATTGTTTAATCTTTTGATCTTTTTTTCAAAAAATTCACAAAAATACGCTGCTCTCATGGATCTCAAATAATTATAAACAAAACACAGGTTTATCTGACTCCAAGATGCATCTAACTTCTGCAGTTCTCCAGCTGTGATCCTTGGAGATTTTTTGGCCACTCGAACCATCCTCTGCACAGTGCATTGAGACACTATAGACACACGTCCAATTCCAGGTTGATTCATTTCATAAACATTTCCAGTTGTCTGGAGCTTCTTTATTAATTGCCCAGGTGGTGGAAATGGGCATTTTCAATGCTATTGCTATATTTTTATAGCCACTTTCCATGTTGTTGAAGCTCATCAACCTTTTGCCGCACATCACAGCTATATTGCTTGGTCTGACCCATTGTTATGAATGACTAAGGGAATTTTCATGTCATGATTGAACAATTTCCCTTTCCTATTTTTATTTTTTATTTTTTTTAATATATTGGGAATATACTTAAAATACATTTTGCTCATATGAATTCATAGGGGTGCCAATAATTGCTACACACCTATATTTAACAAAGTTTTTTTTTTTTTTTGGATAAACCTGTGTTGTGTTTGTGATTCTTTGATATTCAAAGTATTTTTGTGAATTCTTTAAACAAAAGACCAAAAATGAAACAATAAAGACAAATTTTCAAGCCTTCTTTGCTCATATTTACGAAGGGTGCCAATATTAGTGGAGGGCACTGTATATATAGGTTTATCTCTGGGGAAAACCATAAACTGTAGTAGCAGTGGCTCATAGTACAGTAAGATCTAAACCAGGTAGTGATACTGACTTCTTTGAGAGTAGCTGAGAGTTGGAAATGATTTCATAATTTACACTATCAGAAACAGCACGGAGACCAAGAGGGAGAATGTTTAGCGTCAGCAACCATTTGATAACACTTTATTTGGATAGTCTGCTTTGGAGACTCTGTACTCAGCAAATTGCATATTAATGTGGTTATGAACCAGTTTATCAACAAACTATCACATGTCAACTGTTTATGGTTGTTGACATTGAGAAAATAATCTATAGAATTTTTTGACTAAATATATGTGTCAGTGAAACATGGATAAACATTTGTTTAGGCTGGTTCATGACAGTATATCAATGGTATGGTGACTGTTTGCTGAGCATTCAATACTAATAAAAGACCCTTATGGAAAAATCTATACATACAATACAACATATGTGATTTTTCCATAAGGGTCTTGTGTGTGATTTTTCCGTAAGGGTCTTTCTACAAAGAAAAAGGAAGAAGAAAAAAACTTACAATAAACTTTAACTAATGCTTTGTTAAAGCACCATTTGCTTGTAATACAGCACACAATCTTCTCAGTCTTTTTTGGGCAGGAGTCTACCTTAGCACATATTGATTTGGCAATTTTATTCCACTCTTTCTTGCAAAAATGCCCCAAATCAATCAAATTGCAAGGGGCTCTCCTTTTACACAGCCCTCTTCAAGTTATTCCACAGGTTTTCAATAGGATTTAGTTTGGGGCTCTGACTGGGCCATTCCAAAATGTTGATCTTCTTCTTCTTGTGAAGCCATTCTTTTATTGACCTGGATATTATTGTGCTGGAAGGTGAAATTTTTCTTCAGCTTCAGCTGTCTATCAGAGGCCTACAGGTTTTCTGCCAAAATATACTGGAATCTGGAGCTATCCTCTATTCCCTCTTGACTTGAGTGCCAGTTCCAGATGAAGAGAATCCATCTCATACCACCATGCTGCTACCACCATGCTTCACAGTGGGTATGTTGTTCTTTGTTGATAAGCTGTCTTGTTTTTGCACCAAACATATCTTTCAGAATTATACCGAATTTTTTTTTTAGCTTGGTTTAATCAGACCATAACATGTGCCTTTTCCCCATGATGCCCCATTTTCTCCACTTGTTTATGATGGCCTGTACGGTGTTCCTTGGTATATCTAATGTTTTGGAAATTCTTTCGTACCCATCTCCTGATCGATACCTTTCAACAACGAGATCCTGTACATGCTTTGTAAGCCCTTTGTGGACCATAACTTCAGCATGATGAAACCTAGAAGATCAATAAAATCCTAACAAAACGACTGATCTTTATTTAGGGTTTATCAGAGTCACTTCATTGATGACAGGTGTATGATAATTACTTTTGAATATGAGTTACATGCCCCTTTAAAAATGGGTGTGCACATTTATGCAACCAGGTATTCCTAAAACGTTTCTATTTGTTTAACACTTCAGTGTTGTTGGTTGGTATTTCACATCAAAGGTGGAAAAGGATCTGACATTAATTATCTTGTTTTCATTTATTTTACATCACAAAAGCTTTATATATCCATTGTATAACTGTCTTGTTACAGGATTTTGGAGCGATATTAGAAAATGGTCAGTGATTCTCCCATTAGATGGGGTCAAGACTACGTTTCTAAAGAATAGAGTTAACGGAAGCAGTTGTGAGAGAAGAGGGAACATTATCAGAAACAAGTGATGTGTTAATGAGATGACAGATGGGTGTGGAGATGACTGAGAGACAATTACTGTGGCAGGGACAAGGGGCAGGATTGGGCAGGCAGGACGATGCATTTGATTTCGAAATGAGATCAGAGATAACTCTTGGCTCAGAAAGAGAGAAAGCTGTCAAGAGTTTGTCAGGGGATTTATGGAGAGTATCACTGTAATTGAGTGAGGGGGAGGCAGTTGGGAAGTGCTGATATAGTTTGCAGATTTTATCTTCAAAGAAGCGAAGAACTCCTTCAGCCACACTTGGCTGCAGTTTCTAGTTCCGCTGATTATTGTAATACTCATTACAATAATCAGTGGAACTAGAAATTGCAGCCAAGTATGGCTGAAGGACGTTTGGGTCTGTGATCAGTTCCATTTATTACAGAGGAAATGCATGGGCAGCATTCATGGCAGCACTGTCGAGAGCATGTGGGCTGAATAGGCTTGAGAGTGAACAGTAACTCCACTTTCCTTAAATATTTCAGGTGAGAATTTGATGGAATGAAATCCAGGTGGCACATGACTCATGATGGCAAAAGTTTAGATAAAGTAACAGGATCAATACCCTAATTAGATGGAATTAAAGCTAGCTAGTTAGGAAACGTTACCTAGCAAATGGCTTGCTTTTAATAATCTAGCTGCAGATTCATTTTAAATTCCATCACTTCATTTTAAATTACATCATCTAATTATTCTGGGATTCTGGGAGTTGGATTTCCCTGAGATCTGAGAGTTCATGACACCGCATTGACCTGTGTGCGCAGAGAACGGTCTATAAGCAGCTTACTGTCAATTTCAAAACACCTGCAATCAAAGAAGCTAGTTAACTACTCCAAAGTAACAGGCAACAACAAATTAGCGAGGGGCAGTAAATCCTTCACGGTTGAAAAGGTGCCTGGGAGGTAGGGAGAAAGCTCAGGCGTGTCGGGTGTTAATGTATATTTTGTGTGGAGATGGAAGTTCCATGGGTTTAAAATATCTAGAAGATAGAACAAACAGAATGAGGTGATCAGGTCAGAATCCAAATCATAGATTGTGAAGAACTCCGAGTTTCACAGAAAGAAAGCAACAGAAACCAAGACACCAGCAGGAAGCAGCAACACAGATTTTCGTGCACAGCATACTCTCAAATCAAGTAATCCTGAGCTTTCATTAGAGTTTCTATGTAAATGTAGATGGAATCCAGTCAATCAAGACCTTGGAAATATGCCATGCAGGATTTATATCCAATGGTGGTTAAAACTACTCCAGATTTGCTGTAAATTTTGATGGAGAGCTTTTTGTCAATAGTCATTCTGGCAATGTACAAATTCAAACCAATCATGAAAATGGAAATCATTACTTAGCAACAACAGGTGTGACTTACCTTACTTCACAGAATTCATACCAGCACCACCTACAGCACTATGATACTCCTCGTTTAGTGTCACTGCTGTGTTGAGAAAAGCCCATCATGCAGTAGTCCTGTAGTAGTAAATCTGATAGATGGTGTAGAGGGTGTCTAACAAATTGTGCACAGCAACAGTTGTGATATTATCACTATTCGTATACCTACAAAGCACATCTATATGGTAGGTTTAAATAGCCAAAAAAATGCACCTACAAGGCAGGTGTACCTAATAAACTGGTCACTGAGAATATATAAGAAATTCAGGTTATTACAGTGAAAAAAAATGAATGACATCTTGAAAAATGAAATGAAAATATCTTGCATATAATCAATATGGTCTAGTATTTCCTATTATAAGATTACAATGAAAGCATATAAGGTTATGAAACCTATTTTGAGACATTTGACTTATTTCAAGCTTCATATAAGCTTTCTTATTTTATTGGCAGATACGTTTTATTCTTTCTAGAAATAATTGCTTAAAAGGAAATGAAGATGGCTAGAAATATGGTTTCATATTATATTTAGTTTATTGCACGCTTATAATAGGAAATACTAGACAGATTTGACTATATTGAAGATATTTTCCCTTTCTTAGATGCTATTTTTTGCAGTGTATTCATAGCAATGCAGCAATGCAGAAAGTTCAATGTATCCCACATTTTTAGATCACAGGTGGATTATGGGGAGGGTTGTTAAGGAGCTTGTCACATCCATTGGCAAAGCAAGTATAAAATAAACCGTGAACCTTGAGTCAGAAGGTGATTATAGAGATCAAGTGATTTGACTCTTTCACAGTCAGGACTTATGGATATTAACTGCTTGAAATTTTTCATTTTCATATTATATATATATATATATATATATATATATATATATATATATATATATATATATATACTGTATATAAATTTTTTTTCAGTGTTAATTTTGAGGATACTAGACACTCAAGAAACAATGAATAGTAATATATTTTTTAAAAAAGCATAAGGATTATCAAAACAAAATCTAAAGGCCTATCCGAGGGGACTCTGGGCACAAGGTGGGGGACACCCTGGACAGGGTGCCAACACTACGGACAATTTAGAGACAATTTAGTGTCACTGCGATTGACAGGACAGAGTGAGCATGCCACCCCTCCCTCCCCGGCCAACTTTGCTCTCTTGGACTCCCGGCCATGGATGACTGTGCACCGTCGGGATTTGAACTTGTGACGATAGGGCAAACACTTTTCTGCCATATATACATTTTTTTTTTACTGTTTTTTTTGTTCCAATCTTATATGTTTAACCCAACGATTATGCCTTAAACTATATCATTATTTACATTCTTCTAATAGACAAAAAAAACATCTCCTCCTGAATATTAATGTTACTGTTTGCTGAGTTAAGAATTGCCCATTAAAAGTGATCGGGGGTCTGTTAAGGTCTACGTGAGCTGGATCTTTAAGAAAGGTCTTGATGATGGATGGAGGAGATGCGATGAAAGCAGAAAGCAAAGTAGGGTCTTCTTTAAATGCAGAGCATGTTCTGCTTGCAATGCTGTAAGAGGATTTAGTCTCCTCCCCTCTCCTACAGAACTCTCCTATTTATGGCTGGCTGATGCTCAAGAACCACTGTGCTTGAGCTGAACATCAAATGACACCTTTATTAGTTCACTTCTGCAGGAACTGATGATTTGTAGACATGCTTTGCTATCATCTTATCATCTCTGATACAGTAGCAGTTGGAAAGTTTCCACACCAATGCCATAATGGTGTTAACCACAGTGAGATTTCTCAGACCCCAGTATTAACTAAGACAGTATATCACAGTATTGCACAAGCTTGATTAATGTTGTTCTTGTTTCAACACACTTCACAGCATGCGGCGAATGATCATCCGGATCTCTATTTGCTTTGCTAATAAAACAGGAATTTGCAATTATGACAGTCCCTGGGTCAGCATCAATTTCATTGACCCAGACTAAAGCTACATTCGGGCCGTGCTTTCGCTCTATTTATATCAGTCTGGAGTAATCTGTCAGTTCCTGAGCCATGGTTGCAGGTTCGTGTGTGTTCTGGTATTAGGGAGAGGAGGGCAGAGATAGAGCATTGTGTAATCATTTCTCCTCCCACTGCCAGGCTCAACTATGATCCCATATCTGGTTTAATGCTGGGGAAGATATGCTTCACCAATAAGCAAACAACATGGTCAACAGGACTGTAGAAATTGAGGAAAGCATCTGGCACACACGGACGCCTTGAATATGTAGAGTTAATCTGTATTCCTCTACCATGCACAATATTTTGGAGATGGCCCTATCATTAGAGTTTATTGTTCTTGCCACTTCAGAGAAGTCGATTGCAATCAGCTAGAAACCCTAAGCTCTAGCCACAGTGCATGAATGTGCCTGGCAGGGAAGAAGGAGGCTATTTACTATGTAAATAGCTTCTCTATCTGTTCAGTTTTGACATGCCTTTAGATGCAGATTCATTCAGGCTTTTATTATATACTATACAGTGCTCTGGAAATCGAGCTTATTCATGATGAATCGCAGTTATTACTTTTTATTCACAACCTGTGTGAACGTTCTATGAAGACTAAGTTCAGCAGAACTGGAGTCTATAAAGCTAGATACTGGAGGTCTTTACAAACACACTTTTGTCTGAAATGCTTCATTTGCATGTGAGTTTGCGCAGCTGTAGTGTAGATTGCTTGGGTAGATTTACTAAAGAAGCATATAATTTACATGATAAAGCAGCCTTCCTGATGACGCGCGCGAGATATGGTAATTGCACCTTTATAAACGTTTAGTACTGCAGTCACAGAGGAAGACTGTGGTGGAGGATCTAGTACAAAGGCTTAACTGGATTAGCAAAATGATACCTTGTTCACATTCAGATACAGGTGTCAAGGACACGTTTCATTGTGTGTGATGCTTACAGTATTACCGGTGTTACAATGTTGTCTTTTCTTTTTTAACAATTCCAAATGAAGTGATCTGTGGTGAAAAATAATGCATAACTTGCAATAGGTGGAAGAATCAAAAATAGTGGTACAAAAAACATCAAGGAAAACGTATGATGCGTCATGGTGTCTAACAATGACTGCACATTGATTGCATGCAACATCCCTTCATCATAGGTAGTGACAATCAGTCTTCAGGGAACTCTTAGTAAACAGCATGATTGTTAAGTGTAGCCTCTTTGTCACAAAATTAAATTCCACAGCAATCATGAAGTGGCTCCTCTTGGGTCAAGTCAAGATGTAGATCGCAAGGTTTGATGTACTGACACATACTGTAGCAGCACAATAAGATGTGCATGATTGATCATAATGGTGAGGATTGTCTGTGCTATGCCACAGGATTTGGGCTAATAAGCTATTAGAACCAAAGACATGAGGACATCAGCGTCTGCTCCATACTTCTTGCTGTATCTTCGTCATACTCATCCCTCCTCAAGTGATATTTGCCAACATAGGCAGGCTAGCTTAGACACACTATTGCAGGCTGGAACAGATTTTCATGTTTTGTTTTTTTTTTACATTGGAAAAACAACAACAACACATTAGTGATGATGAGTCACTTTTCTCTAACTTTGTCACACATGTCTGAGTGGCAAGGAAATGGTGCAGTTCAAAAGCAAGCACTCGCATGCTAACACTATTGTGTCCTTGTAAATTAACACTTTATATTACAAATGTTGCAAGGGACAGCATTTTATCTTCCCGGAGCAGCCTTTAGGAAGCTCTCACCTCTGCATTCAGCACTAAGCAAATGCATAGAGCTACACGGAGGACATAATTAAAGTGTAAAAGCTTTTTATCTTTCAGAAGAATGGTGCAATTTACTTTTTTTACTCATATTTTTTTCTTTTCATTTCTACTTCACTATGAACAGAAAAGCCTTTGTTTGGAAGTGGGGAATAGAAAAGGGGGCCCCAATGAGGTAAAGCAACAGGCACACTCATTATCTGTAGCTGCAAAAGTTCCTGGAACAGAAAGTCACCTGACCTTTGTGGGCAAGGATTCGTCTTTCTCCTGCGTGAAGGCTCTTTGAGGTGCATGCTCTTATATAAATCATTATGAATAATGTTTAATACTATTCCACCAGCAGAAAGGTGTACTTCTTACTTCTCCTCAGTGGGACCTTCCTCATTTTCCAGATCCTGGGCTTAAAAAACCAGCTTCAGCTGCTTTAGCATCTCAGACCCATTCATACATACATACCTGTCCTCTCTAACTGTACTGGAGGGCTCCAAATGAATGATACCCCACCTATTGCATCACACGCCACAACACCTTCCATGGTAATAATGGAATTATTCATAGATAGTGTGGTGCAAGCACTTCATCGCTTCATGACTGATACAAGATGTTTTACTGTACTCATTTACCTCCACCCCAGCTAGTATTTGTGTTTGTCTTTGTTGAACTTCGTTCCTCTTAACACTGATTTATCATCCTGACACTTCAGTTATCGGGTTGTTTTGTGTAACTGTCTATGCTATACTGAGTGTCTATTTTTAAACAGACTGCATTGAAAAGTCAATCTCTTTCACATGAGGTCTTACAGATGAGAATTTTTTATTTATTTTTTTTGTATAAGAAACCAGCCACATAGCTGTAACTAATCCATTACATACTCCTTTTTTTGTTTTTGTTTAAATTGAAGCTTTTCAAGTTTTGATAAATTACACCACATTGGTTATGCTTTTGTTCTTTGATTCATTTTTTAACTTCATAGGCAAGTTGTATTGCTCTCTGATCATAAAGAAGTCACAGCTAATAAATGGCAATATTAGTGCATTTCAAAAATGCTAATTGGTTCATAATAATTTGAGTATCAATTATTTTGTTAATGATTTCTTTCATGTCTATCCTAAACAGTCAGTACATTTACGTAGACAGCAATAATCCGATATTAACCCAATTAAGACGATACTCTGATTAAGAAACTAGCATGTAAACAGTGATTATTGATGACCTTAATCCGATTAAAGTCATACTCGAAGTAAACACAAATCGAATTGAGATGTGTGGAGTATTCCTGTTTTAGTCACATTATCGAAGTGCATTACAGACATGTACACACCTTAATCACACTATTAACGTCGTGTGGGAGTTTTCACCGCATTTTGCGACATGACACGTACACACACGGCAGTGCTCAACCATTTGACGGCAAACAAGAGAACACGGCTGCGTCCGAAACCGCGTACTTACCTACTATATAGTAGGAGAAATACATGAATTTTCAGCTACTATATAGTGGGTAAGTATGTGTTTTTGGACACAGCCCATGGCTTCAAGCAGTCGTCTCTTTGATTCTGGACTACTCTCCATTCTCATCCTCCTAGACCTCAGTGTAGCCTTTGTCACCATCTCTCATTGGATTCTTCTAGAACGTCCAGCTAACACTGGAGTCCTTGGCACTGTACATCAGTGGTTCACATCTTACCTCACTGATAGGACACAATTTGTCCAAATAATGAGCTGCAAGTCAGAGAGCTCTGCTGTCACTAAGAGGGTTCCCCAGGGCTCAGTTTTGGGGCCTCTCATATTTATCATCTATCTCCTCCCACTTTGCAATGTCCTTCATGGACATCATGGTGTTCACTTTCACTGCTATGCTGACGATACTCAGCTTTACATATCCATGAAGCCCTCAGCCTCTCTTCCTCCCAGTATGATCATAGCCTGTCTTCATGACATCAACTTATGGATGACTAACAACTATCTGAAATTAAACAGCAATAAGACTGAGCTACTCATTGTTGGCTCTAAAACGGCACTTGTAAAGATGTACACCTTCACCCTCTCCATTGACGGCTGCACCATACCATGCTCTACTCAGGTTAAGAGCCTTGGTGTCATTTTAGATAGCACTCTCTCCTTTGCTGCACACATAAACAATGTTTCTCGCAGTGCCTTTTTCCATCTACGGAACATTACGAGACTACGCCCATCCCTCATTCAACACAGCACAGCAGTCTTGGTCAATGCTTATGTTACATCCCCCATTGACTACTGCAATCCCATCCTGTCTGGCATCCCTAATAAACTACTTCACCGGCTCCAAACAATAGAAAACTCTGCAGCAAGGATCATTACATGCTCCAAATCAACCAGCCATGTAACACCTCTTCTTATCCAGCTTCACTGGCTTCCTGTTTCCTATCGAATTAAATTCAAAATTCTGCTTCTCACATTTAAGGCCGTACATAATCATGCTCCAACTTACCATACTTACTTCACGCAATTAGTAAAGTGTTAAACCTAAAACTGGTCCTAAATCATGTCATGATGATTTCCATTTTCTTTTATTTGTGCAGGGAAACTGGAAATTATAATGCCTCAATATCATCTGTTTTGAAAAGACACATTTTAATATCAACATTAATGAATATATCGCTTCAAGTAAACAGAAAGTTAATGTCAGGTTTGAAACAAGTTAACGCTGCTTTGGAGAATTATATCTTCTTTTTAACATTACGACTATCAAAATATTAAAGCTATTCAGTAATAAACATGCTAGTACAAATAACCTTGAATATATGTCAAACATTATCGTAAACATTGTTCAAGTAATGGCATCAACACAAGTCTGTTATGTGGCTGGAAAGCTTCAGTCCAGTTCGGTCTGCTTGTCTGTGTTTACATGGGCTTCCTGTCAGTTCTATGGACACTCCTCAATGCCTCTTCACTCCACCCCATCTCAGTCTGTTTGGAAAGGAAATCATGATGGACTCCGGTAAGCACCTAGCGCAGCCAAATACTTTAACTGTGAGAAAGAAAGAAAAAACTTTAACAGCAATTTAGTAAAACTAGAATAAACTCTGGAAGAGCTTTTCCAAGAGGAATAATCACTGGTGAAGAGGATGAAGCTGAATGTGTATATACATGTATGTAAACACAGTTTGGATAAAGAATTAAACTGTTTGGATGGCTGTATAACTAGCAAACGCTGCAATAGTTGGATAAGTAGCTAACACTGCTAGCTAACTAGCTAGCTAACAAACTAATGAGAGCACATTACAAAGCAAAACAGGACAGTGAAGGCACTCTTGCTTATAACTTGCTTATTAAGCATCTGAGCAGCCAAGTTGGCAATACCATAGGTCAGGCTAAAATGCTAAAACCAGGACACATGGGAGTTTGATGGCAACTCTGACAAAAACACCACTGTACCAAGAAGAGCCAAGAAGAGTGATTGTGTGACTTACATGATTAACAACTTGTGAAATTGTTGTTTTAGCTATAAATTTAGCTATGTCAATTCCACTAAGCAGATGAAGTAGGCTATATAGAGTATTTAGGTCACCTATCAAGCAATTTTAGCATAATGTCAGCTAGGTATTTATCTTCTTGTGAGGTAAAGTTATTTCTCCTAATGCATTAAAACAAACAGTAAGTACTTTTATAATCTATATCTAAATAAAAATGACCTGCTGCATTGCTCATTTTAACTCCTACTCTCTGCTCACTGGCCACCAGAAAATCTGGGTGCGTGGCACTGTATACATTGGGGGGAATGGGAGGCTGGAATGGGAGATGAAATTAATACGTACATAAACTTCACCTATTTAACAGCTAGAGCCATTATCTTGACTAATGCATCTTTAAAGAACAAATGTGTATATGATAGAGATTGAAATGAGCCTTTTGGCCTTAATATTGGTATTTTATTTGAGGAACTTATTGAGAAACTTGTTCAAAGGTTAGGGTTCAAAGGATGATCTATCAGACAATATATGCTATTAATACCATTTCCTGAGCAAACCCATGCAGCGATATTGTAGGTTCAATATCACCACCTTTAAGTAGAATCTAATTATTAGTATTGAAAAATGACATCAGTCCTATTTCATTTTTGACTGGGCAAGTTTAGATTTGCTCTGTACTACAGACTTAGATATCAACCAAATGCAGTCACCCATATCCAATTAAACGATAGGTCTCGGCAAAAACGTCCAGCAAACTTTTCGCCTACAGTCTCTCCCTTGCACTTTGTCAGCCTGCTTCTCTAAGCTGTAGTCACGCTCTGTAGACAGCTGATTAATGCTCTCTACACCATGTGCAGAGCAAAGCTCATTGGACTCCACCTCCAAACAGTACAGCGGAGAGACGAAAGAGGCTTAAAAAATGCGAGGGAGAAGAGCAAAGCGACTGCAGGTCTAGACATGGCCAGACTGAAGCCATTTACTCCAGTTGCAATAGACCTAAACAAAACACTACAGAGGCACTGTACTCCAACGCATGTCATGTTCAGTGCTTCTCATTTCTATTTGAAATTAGAATTTATTGATTTGTACATTAGATAGATTCCCACCACATATGTAGGCATTTATTCAAGGCCCAGATATGTCTTCATAATACATCAATTTTCCTCCCACACAGTGGACAGAGAGAGAGAGAGAGAGAGAGAGAGAGAGAAGCTTGGATGACTTCAAATGTAAGGGAAGAAGAAATGTAATTGCTAATTTGGCTGGGCTTATGGCATTCCCCTGTTCTTATCTGCACTGTAAAACCTTAATAAATATTTTTTAAAAATAAGTTTAAAAATTGATTGCAAAAGATTTGAGTTTGCTTAGCATATCCTTAGCTTTATTACACTTACGTTAAGTGTAAAGACCTAATCAAGTCAATTTTGTAAGGCAAAAAGTTTGTGGACATCTGACCCTCACACCCATACTGTACTGTATGTGCTTGTTGAACATACCATTTCAGATGTATTCCCCCTTTGCTGTTATAATAACCTCCACTCTTCAAGTGTCAAGATTAGCCCATACAAACTGCTGGTGTACCCACTGTGTTTGGAAAATGTGCCTTCAGTATTGAGAAATGGGTGTTAGCAATCCTAAAAAAAAAAAAAAAAAACTGCAATATTTGTTTATTCAGTTAATGGATTTCCATCTCATTTCATCACAATCCAGTTTTACCATCTCAGCTGAAGTGATTGTGAAAATATTTGGAAAATATTGTAAATTTTTATTTTTTTATTTATTTTATTTTTTTACAAATGTGCAATCTCCATCAATCTTTCCATGATGTGGCTAGAAACAGAGTCAATGACAATCAATAAATAATTTTTGGTGAAAATTTACAAAGGTCATTGCAATCATATGAAGCAAGTCCATGAGGAATTATAAGTCACATCAATTAAGTAACAGTAACGACTGCAGCCAATTAGGCTGAACTCAGTAGAACGTGCTTTGCATGCACAAATAAAAGGCTACATGTGTGTGTGTGTGTGTGTGTGTGTGTGTGTGTGTGTGTGTATTTTACAAATGAGTCAAGTCAAGCTGACATTTAAAAGAGAGATTTTAAAAGTTATAGCTGATGAACAGTTATATATATATATATATATATATATATATATATATATATATATATATATATATATATATATATATATATATATATATATATATATATATATATATATATATATATATATATATATGATGAATGAGTCATGTCATTCCAGATGTCTGAATACATGTGTATTACCTACACTTTGGCAGAGGACCACTGCCCACATACACCTACAGCAGTGTTATGCAACAGCAACACGTCTTTGCAGTTACATCAAATGCAATTATTTTTAGGGTTAGTACAAATGGTGCACTTTCAACATTTTTAAAGATATTTACGATATCTGCACTAGGGCGCACGGTGGCTTAGTGGTTAGCACGTTTGCCTCACACCTCCAGTGTTGGGGGTTCGATTCCCACTGTGGCCCTGTGTGTGCGGAGTTTGCATGTTCTCCCCGTGTTGCAGTGGTTTCCTCCGGGTACTCTGGTTTCCTCCCCCAGTCCAAAGACATGCATGGTAGGCTGATTGGCATGTCCAAAGTGTCTGTAGTGTGTGAATGGATGTGTGTGTATGTGTTTGTGCCCTACGATGGATTGGCACCCTGTCCAGGGTGTACCCTGCCTTGTGCCCGATGCTCCCTGGGATAGGCTCCAGTTTCCATGTGACCCTGAAAAGGATAAGCGGAATAGAAGATGGATGGATGGAATATCTGCACTATGTTCAAAATACAGTTGCAGTCAGAATTATTCAACCCCCACTGCAAATCAGGTTTATTGTCAAAATTTACAGATTTTCAGCTGTTTGCAATGAACAAATATAACAAAAGCATGGACAGCAATAATCTAATTATTGACCTTATTCTGAATAAGACAATAATGTGATTAAGGTGTCTACATGAGTTGCTTTTAGAATACTCCTTTCATGTTCCTGTTTTACATGTTATAGAACGTAGATCGATTAACGGACACGTCATTACATCACCGTGCCACGCCATCCGACGCTCCCTCCAGAATTTCACGTATCGACATACAGTTCGTCTTCGTTATGGTACCATATACAGTTTTGGGTGTTTCATTTTTAATTTTATGAAAGCTTCAAGTGCAGTTAATTATTTGTCATGCTGTACGTGCAAATAGACAACCGCTTGAAGCCGTGGGCTGCATCCCAAACCATGTACTTACCTACTATATAGTAGCTCAGATACATGTATTTCTCCTACTATATAGCAGGTAAGTACGCGGTTTCGGACGCAGCCGTGCTCTCTTGTTTGCTGTCAAACGGTTGAGCACTGCCGTGTGTGATCGTGTCCGGTCACAAAATGCGGTGAAAACTCCCACACGACGTTAATAGTGTGATTAAGGTGTGTACATGTCTGTAATACACATCGATAATGTGACTAAAACAGGAATACTCCACACATCTTAATTCAATTTGTGTTTACTTCAAGTATGATTTTAGCCGGATTAAGGTAATAAAAAATCGATGTTTACATGCTAGTTCCTTAATCAGCGTATCATCTTAATCAGGTTAATAATGGATTATTGTTGTCCATGTAAATGTACTGATTGATAACAGCTTGGATGTTTTCCTCTTTGTCTCGGAGAACACGATGGCTGTTTTGTCCAAAAACTTTGAAATGTTGACTCATCGGACCACAAAACACGATTCCACTGTGCTACTCTCCATCTCAGATGAGACAGAGCCCAGAGAAGTTGATGGTGCTTCTGGACAGTGTTGATGAATGGCTTCTGCTTTGCATAGAAAAGCCTGTGAATGCAGCGGTTTTTTGTGATAAATGTAAAATCTCAGGCCTGTATTTTTCAGCATGTTGTTGCAAATGTAACATGGTTGCACCCTCATCCAGCCAGACATTTCTTTGGATGGCCTGTGGAGGTATCAAGTTAAGGAGCACACCCACTGACTCTGCAGCAGCGTTCCTACCTCTGGAACTTATTGCAAGCAGATGTGTACTTAGTACTACTACTGTGCAATTAAGTAAGACAAAAGAGAAGATATCAGTAGTAATACCACTTTGCACTATGGTTGAGATTTAGGACTATTTTATCCCTGAAGATAGTTTTCATAATGACTGTTTGCTATGCACCCATAAAATAAAAATTTAAACACCAAGGGTTAAGACATCTCATTCTTTAATATTTATTTTATTACCTTTTTTTCAATTCTGGTTTTCTACTGTAACTGTTTTTAATTGGACACTTGTCTACCTTCAGTTTCTTTTGTATCTATGCTATAAAAAAAACCTCCTTAAATATACTCTTTTTTTAATATCCTGGAATGCTGTTTGGTTGATATTTCTTGATTTGCTAGGTAATTGTATTGAACAATCCATCAATCATTTAACTTTCGCCATTATATCAGCATATGATAGTGTAGGTGTTAAAAAAAAAATTCTTTGTTTTAGAGAAATAGATAAAATCTAAATTATTTTGTGTAATGGTTATCAAGAATAGGTAAATATGTAGTTATTATATATCAACACTGTTTGGTTAATTTTTGCATTAGGTTGTATTTCTTTGCAGTAATGTAATTTGCTGTGACCTACAATACAGCCAGCTTTTTCCCCTCCCCTGTGGTTTAGACCACAGCAGACACCTAACACCTTTCTCTTACAATTGCCAGTTATTAACATATGAAAGGCCCTCACACAGCAGGACAGCCAAATGTCCTCCGACTTGAGGTACATGGTTGTTTGCGTCATTTACTGTTTTGCATAACCTGGCTCCGTTTTTATCTCA
Source organism: Ictalurus furcatus (assembly GCF_023375685.1). Classification (NCBI taxonomy): domain Eukaryota; kingdom Metazoa; phylum Chordata; class Actinopteri; order Siluriformes; family Ictaluridae; genus Ictalurus; species Ictalurus furcatus. The sequence goes on from NC_071278.1 coordinate 11,499,109, forward strand.
TTCATCTGAAAAACGTGCAGTTAAGTGGGAGTTTACCATTTCCACTTACATCCAGATTCAACTCTTTTCATGCCGTGGGAGGTGCGAGGCAAATGTGCTAAGTACTAACCTGCTAAGCACCTTTTAATTTATTTATATATATATATATATATATATATATAATATTAAACACTGTAAAAAAAAAACATATCTGTAAAGATTTTAACATTTTATCCTTTTAACGATTAAGTACAAAATGGTCATTTCAATTCAGCTTGATACAGTTTATAATTATAATTTACATTCAGTTTAGAATCATTTAATAGATGTAAAAACATGTCTGATTAGTGGTATGTTTTGTATATAATAAACATTAGGAAATGTTCCTTTAACACATAATAAAGAATATGAAACAAAATACCTTAAGTGTTAGGATAGAGCCCTAACCCTAACCCTATAGAGCAACTATGCTACCAACGCAGCCATAAAATGGCCAATCATATTGCCCCAAACAACAAATATGATGCCTTATATAGTACATCTTTGCCGCTTGCATGTCTATATGGACCAGACACTGAGCATAAATATACCAATATCCCAATTTCCTGCTTCATTTGCATTTATAAAGTAGTTAATAACATCATGATCAGTGTGATAGGTATACTCGTTATATTGTATACTTTTAATAATAAATAAGCTTTAATTATAATGCATTTGCTGAATTATTTAGTCATTTTTTTACATTTAAAATAATTTTTTTGTTATAAAAATTTGCATTGGGACAATCTTGGTTTTTCTAGGTAATCATGATCTAGAGCAGCTCTCCTGGCATGCATCAGTAATGTGGTTTAGCCAAATTCTGTTTCTAAAACAGGAAAGACTGTTGGATCTAATTAATCTAAAATAAATAAATAAATAATAATAATTTAAAAAACTGCCTTTTTCACTGCAATATTGTACATAGGACTTAGTTGGATGACTCAAATAAAAGAGCAGTAGTGTGTATTTTGTAACCTGCATCAATAACAGCACATAATGTGTATTATTTGTATTGGGTAATGTCAGTGAGACATCGACTATGCCATTAGGTTGGACATCATTCATACAGACATGGGATTTGACTGCATTTCAGGTTTATGTGTGTTGTAGACTTGAGAAAGGTAAAATGTGTCATCGTATCCATGCTTTACTACAGCTTTCACTTCCTTCTGCAAATTGAACGAGATGATTTTAACTCAACACAGATGAGAATAGTCATCTTTCTTCAGAGCTTTTGCAAAAACCAACTAAAGTCTGCCTCATGAGTGTATCATATCATTTCCAGCACTTCCTTTACCGATATTATCCTCTACATGGTGCCTCAGTGTAGGCTGAACTTTCCTATCGTTAAAACCCCAGAGCTGTTCCTGGTCTCTCGATACCTCTGCCTTAAAAAAACAACAACAATGACAAAAAAAACGAGAACCTCTCTTGACTTATTATTGTTTCAGGCACCCTAGAGCACAACCACGTAAAGACAGTGTAAAAGTGTGCTCGGATGCATAGAGGCTGTGGCTCTGGTTTATTGTATTTTCCATAAAGCCCTAGATCATACTTTTTCACCCCTTATCAGTTCTTTCCTGAATAATCTGCAGTGCCACTTTTATTTCTTTGACTTCAAAAGGAATATACAATGCCACTGGGCTGATGTCAGCATCTTTTAAAGATGTAGTGATTGAAGATGAACGACAACTGGCAGATATTAACTGAATGGCATGTACTACAGTATATTCCTGCCCACATAGTAGATATTTATACCCGTCAGCCATGTCGGAACTGTTTTCACCTGTACTTGCGATTCTGGCTACACTTTGTTTATTACCTCAAACCAATTAGCTCTTGATTGAGTGATCATAACCCATCATTCTGTTGTTTCCCCCATTTGCAATACAACTCATTTCTAATTAGTTGAGCTAATTGCAGCCGCTAGATGCAGGCTGAAGAAGCAAAAATGAATACCATGTTTTCATGCTCCTTATCAACCCGCTCATTTCATGATCACAGTAATTAATATCAAATAATATTTACAATGCATTATTGTTATGTGGTTTGTAAATGTCCTATACCTCCCTGCAGTAAGGCCAGATGAAAGGATTGCCTTTCAGTTGTGATGAAAATCAGCTGTTTAGCAGATTCATGCTGAACAATCACTGAGCAAAACTCTGTTTAATTAATTTTTCAACAAAAAAAAACCCCCCAAAACTACAACAACATTTCTATCTTCCATTAAAGAAAGGATCGTATAAAGTAATAGATATGGCAAGTTCTCCAAGATTGTATTGTATATACTGTAAAATTTGAAAATCCAACCAAGGAATAGATTAGTTTAAGGGAATTAAGAAATGACTTTATTGTAATGGAACATTCTAGATCTAATCTAATCTAATCTAATCTAATCTAATCTAATCTAATTGGAAAATGCCAAACACTTTATCACTCCAGTTAGGGACTTGTAGCATACCACATATATTTTATAGCTAATACTAGCACTGTCTGTGAATCTTTTATTTATAGGCTTCACAGATTCAACTTGCAAGTGTGCCTGCCTTTCATAACGCACTCATTAGTTCCATTAGGATATGAGAGTGAGCAGTTAATAAGTTCCACATAGATTTAGCTTTCCTTATTTAATTGCTTTTTTGTATTATTATGTATGGTCTGTGGCAATAAAATTAATAATAATTATAATTAAAGAGTAATAAAGCATAATAAACTCCAGGTGTTCAAACATGTTTGGCAGTTGTTCTGCAATCTTGGAGGCTTTTATTTTTAGTTTAAAGTATTTGGTTGACAACTGAATTGGCTAGAGTAGACTTGGCCAAAATTTAATGTACGGTCATACGATAGGAAAAAGAAAAGAATTAATGGTAATGCATGAATTGTGAAAAATTACTGTATGTCTCAATTATGACCTCAATTACTCAATTACTGTATGTCATCTCTTCAAATTAGAAGAATATACTGTATATAGAGAGATTACTGTATGTAATTTGAAGAGTCCTTTCCAATGTAAGAATATTTTCCTTTCTAATGTGTATGGAACATGAGTATATGCAGTATTTGTTCAGGACAGCTAGGTTACTGAGAGAAAAATGTTGGCATGTTTAATGGTACATGGCATTACCCAATACATTTGAACATTTGAATGTAACAAAACAATTTATATGAATCCAAATTTGATCAGTTAGCAAATTTCTATGTATAATAACTATTATGATATTTGTATAGATAAACTTTTTTTTTCTCTGCAGAGAAAAGAAGACATTAGGAGTCATTTGATTTGGCTGCGAAACCAGATGCAAAACTGCTCATCCTAAGTCAAATATTCCTGAGGCTTGTGACAAGATTGATGGATGTTTGCTTATCTCTCTGGGTAGAAAGAGGAAAACCATAAATCTTAGCAATCATAGCATCATTTTCATGCTCTCTTCTGCTCTCTTAAGATGGCTGCACTCCCCCAGTGCAAGTTTATTCAGATTAAACAGATGAGGGGGGAAACAGACCTTAAGGATAAGCAGTACATGATAGTCAGCTGTAGATGGAATTTATTGGAGATTAATACCTATAATACCAGGTACAATCCAGGTAGTTATTTTTCCTGTTGTTTGTCAGCATTAATTGTTTGGTTGTAATGGCGATTTAGCATTTGAGATACTTATCATGAAAAATAAGGTCTTGAAGTATAGTAGTGTATTAATGTTTGATCAAAATACATTTTGGAAGCGATGTTGACCTTACAGAATCTAGAGAAGGTACATTGTGATGTCTAGGCAGCTGCAACACACACCTCTCACAGGTACCCATGATGATGAAACACACCTTGTAGAATGGCATGTCACGGTACAGGCTATATGTCCTGTCTGTTTGAAGGCCTTCCAGTGCACTAGTCTTTACTTAGACTGCAGAGTACCTCATGCCTTTACACCATGACATAAATAGCTGGTCTGATAAGTGAATAATTGTCTTCCTGTTCAAATATTTACTTAAATATTTAAAGTATTTACTTGAAGGTTATGCTGCAAGGTTAATCACCTGGTGGCTAAACATCTGTGACAGGAACCCTGGGATCAGCCATAAGGTTACTCTGGGAATCAACTGGTCATTTTACTGGGCTCGTAGTGAGAGGACTTAAGGGACTCTAACACAAGAGAGGGGTCCTGATGGGTGGAGGCATCTAGATTCCTTCAGAAAAACAGATAGAGCTTACAGTATGAGCTCTAAATGAGGTGCCATCCTCTGTGTTATGATGGGCTGAAATGCACATATATATTTATAGCTTTAGTGCACACTGGGATTTGGCATCATTCAGCAGTTCCTGTAAAAAGATTAAAACTTTAGGCACTGAGCAGCATACCAGGTCTAAAAGGCAATGTGCACACCACTTTCCGGAATAGCTCCCACCTGACAGCACACAGTAAAGTCTGTGTACAATGGGCTCTAGTGCTTATGATCATTTCTTGGGTAGCTACATGGCAGCCATCAAATTGTTCACTGCTCTGAGGAGGCAAACTCCCAGATGCAGACAGTCTGGCTGGGTATTCTACACCTGTCTATGATAATAAGTCTGCTTTATGAGGAAGTTGCTAGGGCATTCCCCTCAGTAGTGAGAGTAACTGCAGGAACCAGGGTTTTGCTGGCCACATTGGGACCTTGAGCAGAACTCTGTGGTTTGATTGCTAGTCCATCTGTGCCTAGTCACACTTTTCCCACATCTGCTGTACCACCTATGGGAGCAGGCACCACTCTCCTGAATGTAGGATGATGACTCATCTCTGAAAATGACTCATCTCTGAAAATTCCTTGGTTTTAGCAGGCCCAAGGGCACCTCTGCTGCGGCAATGGCCAGCAGGCCTAGCATTCTCAGTTGGAAGAAGTTGGAATCAGACATATTGACCTGCTTGCATTTTATAAGTGAGCTTTGTGATATCTGTCATGTGTCTGTGTGTGACAGAAGCTACTGCTGAATCCAGCTGTATGCTAATAATGTGGGTGACTTGTCTCAGTGTTAGGGAGCTCTTTTCAGAAATCACTGTGAGACTGAGCTTTGAGATGTGTGTGAGAAGATCATAGGCATCCTGCATGGTCTGTTGTCTGATGGAGGAATAGCAGAGCCAGTCATCCACGTCCTGGAGAACCTTCACAACTCTGGCAGCCTGCACACATCTTGAGAACACTTGAGGAGGTAGAGACAGCCCAAAGGGTAGAACTTTGAACTGGTACTTCTGTCACAGGAAGGTAAACCTCAAGAAGCACCTGTCTTCTGGGGCAATGGGAAAATGGATGTATGACCCATGCAGGTCCACTAATGTCAGTCAGTCCCATGGCTGCAGAGCATGAATAACATTTTTAGAACTTCCACAAACAAAAGGGGAGGACTTTTAGGAATTAATTCAGTCCTCTCAAATCCAGAATGGGACAGAAATCACCATTCTTTTTGAAAATAACAAAATACATTAAGTAGACCCCCTTATTCTGACCAGCAGGGTCTGCTTTCTCAAACGTGCCTCTGTGTAGGAGGGAATGAACTTCACGCAGTTATGTTTTTGGGGTCTGATGGCAGAACTGGAATTTGTGCCCCTGTGTAAAGGTCATAAAGACCAAGTGATCTGATGTAGTCACTGTGGGCTTTGAGTTGTTTTCTCAATGGGGGGACCCACAGGGATATCAGGGGTGCTTGTTGGGGCCATGGATGCATCTAAGCATCCATAGCTCCAATGTGGCCTATGAGCCTTCATGGTGCACCAGAGTTTTTGCTCTAATCTAGTTTTAGCTTTAAATTGGTCTAGTCCTTGTTGCTCTGTTGGGTTTGTGATTCTGAAACCCATGCTCCCCTCTCTAGGGCTTCTTTCTGGCTGCAAGCCCAAAGAGCAGCCCAGGAGAACAGGGCAAACTACGTAGGGCCATTTAATTTTGCATGCTTTAGTCAGTGTGGACTGTGGTGTGCAAGCAGTTTCTGGAAATGTGAAAAATTACAGCTGGCAGTGTTCGGCAATGGAGGAAGTACCGTATTGCCTAGTAGCACTGCTAGCTTGTGTTGTGTGAGGAAAAAAGAGGGGAGCAACCCTCCAATCCCATTAGCAATGGGGAGGCCGAACGGGCAGCTCGAATGATGCAGTAGGACAAAACAAAGTGTAAGCTAACAAGCTAAACTAGCAGTAGCAATTCTAGCTAGCAATTCAGAGCCAAAAGTCTGGCAGAGAAAAGAATGGGTACACTTACTGCAGTGGGAGAAGAAGACAGGCTAAAGAGAAAAAAAGTCTATCACAGCTTCACAGGACAGAAAACTATAGCTCTGACTGAAGTCACAAGTCGTCCCAGCCCAGGTGGCAAGTAGGACAAAAAAGGAACCGTGGTGACAGTATGTTGGGTGCTTGTAGAAAGTTCTACATCACTGTCATCATAGGCCTTGTGGTAAAGGTCTCAGTAATATTGAACTAATGTACCTGATGACACCTCATTAAAGTCACTAACATTTTAATTGTATTCATTTGTTCCCATGAAAGCATTTACCAAAAACAAGGGAATTAATTAATAAAATAAAAATGTTAGTATGATATACCTAAAACGAGGGAACGAATTAATAAAATGTGGCGACAATATGGGTTTTTTTTACCTGCATGTCATGTGCGGGGTTCCGTACATAATGACAATCTGCATTTGCAAAAATGAACTGGAATACAGTGTAAGAGAAGAAATGAATATCTTTAGTTGTCTTATACGAAAACTGTTCACTTTGAGTGTTTTTTATTTTTAATTTTTTTTTTTCTGTAACTAATTCTAGACTAAAACTAACAATAACCAAAGGAATAACATATGACTAGGAATATTCTGTTTATTTGTGCAACAACTAAGACTTATATAGAATCCAAATTTACAAAATAACACTTCAGTACAAGGGAAAATGGGAATCTTTCCATTGTAGTAATGTAATATCATATAACATAATATAAACCTGGATCTCATAGTGTAATGGGACAAACTAATGAAATATATATTTCTGCAATTACATTAGAAACTTTCTTCATTAAATTATATAGTGTTTTGTGCTTTTAATGTTTATTTTTCCTCCAATATCATATGCACAGACGTAAATCTTATTACAATCTACTGACTGGCAGTCCACTAATTTTAAAATATTTGAGAATGGTTTTGTTGGTTTGATTCTTGTTTTAAGTGTTTGGTGTTTTTTTTTTTTTGTGGAGCAAAAAGGTTTTACAAATGGCATGAAGAATCTTTAACAGTGTCCAATTATCTTCAGTTTTAATAGGATTCTTACTGTGCTTTGCGCATTATTAACGGCATATTTTCATGGCATCCAACATCAAACTGTCAAAGGAAAATATGAGTTATTGGTGCAAATATGAGGTTTGTAGCATGACTCACATTGCGTTCACAGTGTCTGGAGTGGTTACTGGAACAAGAAAGCTTGTGGGCAGTGGCCTGCTCTCAGCATCATGATGCATCAGGAAACTGAACACATGCAACATCATTGACACTCATACTTCTCATAATTAATAATGTGCCCAAGCTGTAACATCTTTATATGGCAGTGTGGATGTATTTATGTTACTTGTTTTGGGTCTTTTCAAACTGAATGAGTTCATTTAAAATAACTGAAAAATAGCAGCAAACACCAAGCTCATGTAGGGTTGTTTTTTCTTCTAGATCAGTTCATTTAGTTCACGATCATTACAGTTCATATTGTTTAGAAAGATATATCATTGGACACAAAAACACCCCCAAAACAAATTATCGTTAAGGTCCTGAATGCATGGATTTCCCATTAATTTCACAGTAGTCTGAAAGCAGGTAACATAGCAATAAGAAATAAAAATAACACTTTATTGTGCTCTTGGTTGTCTCTTGATGTATTTCAGCAACAGCTGCTTCAGTTCACATTGTCCAAACATTTCTAACATTTATGATATAGGAGTGCTACAGTATGCAATATAAAAACACACAGATTACTTGCTAGATTGCCTATAAATTGGTCAGTTCTTGAAATCTATTGAAATGCTCTTTTAAAAAAAGACAAGAAATAAAGACCTTTCAAAAACATCAACACTTAAAGAGAAAGAAAAAAGCAGTTACACATATATTTCAGAAGTTTAAGGCGATTGAAATAAGAAATTGGATGCCCCAGTCACTGTTCTGGTGATGTATTCCAGTGGCAACAGGTCAGGGTGGGAGTAAATCAGTGTCTCTCTTCTTGCACGTCTCATGTTCCTGATCAGTGCCATAGCTGCAGCTCCTTTCCATTAATTGATTTTTAAACATTTACAAAAGCATTTGTGTTTGTCAAACAGTAGAAAACAACTAAGACACAGGTTTGTGAATGTCCTTTTTTCTAGTTGGTTTGGTACTGTTGAAAGAAAACTGATAAGAAAAGAAGTATGAATAACAAAACATGCAGCTGAAAAGGGCTGCATTTTCTATCATGTACTGTATGTAATACATTCATCCTCAGGGCTGAAGAATGGAGGAGACATATGCACGATTTGAGTTTATGAGTTGTCACTTAAGCACTTGAGCTGACCATCAGATACTGTAAATCCTTACCACAGCAAGCAGTGTACAATTGAAACAAAAGTTAAGTGTATGTAATAAAAGTAACTTACCAATAAACAAATCTCTAATGCACAAAAATTGATTTCACTGAGATGGGTTTTCATTTATGTCATCATTTGGTTATATATATATATATATATATATATATATATATATATATATATATATATATATTCTTCAGTCCTGTACATTTACCCACATCCCAATTATACAGATGTTTCAGATATAACTACCGATCTGTTCTGAAGTACCAAGCTATCCAAATTACTGAGTCTTTAATAACATGGTAATATTGTGCATTTTGTTTAGTGACATAAATGAAAAATGACAATGCAGACTAGATTAAATGGTGTTTTGAATGGATATATTCCATTCCAGTGACAAGTGCAATGTTCATCCATCTGAACTCCAAACATTCATTATAGACAAATGTCACAGGAACTGATTCTAAAATCCATAATCTAAACCTGAATCAAACGTGTCCTATATATTTTTTTCTTATAACCACCAATCTTTGCAAGTATAAAAACACTATATTGTACATTAGTCCCTTTGTATTTATAACTCAATATATAGGGAGAACTGTTCATTAATCAATGTACAGTGAGAAGAAATATGTTTCCAGAAGACTTCTGTCAGTGTATGATGCTTTTTTTTTCTCACTGTACACAGTAGAAAATCCATTGTCACAGGACTTGGCCATGCGAACCAAATACTTATAATCCACTTGAACATATATATTTTTAAATTTGCACTGTGTTCTCTTCTTGTATATATCCTTTTGGTAAATTTACAAAACTAAGAGTGCATTCCCAATTTCCCCCATTCCCCATTAGTCAAAGTTGGCTATGTCCTCCATTAAAATGCAATTCAAAACTCATTCTGTTTTCATGGTCCAACAAAAAAGATTTGAAGAAACACTTGAGAAGATTAAGATTTATGTTGCGCTGACACACCTTTCCAGTAATCTAGAATATCATGCAGGTCCTCATCCTTTGCAAACTGCACTTTTTTACGCAGGGCATGGCCTGCCGCCATGTATTCCTCATCTTTGTGACGTTTGCGATGGAGCTTGAAGCGCTCCCAGATGCTGTGAGATGGTTTGCAGTAATACTCAGGGCTGGAGGAGTAGCTGAGGTTATGGTACTGGGGAGATAGCTGGGAATATGCCAAGTCTCTGGGCCGAGGCCGTGTCAGAGGCTCCAGGATTGATGCCTTGCGATTTTCTGGTCCCTCAAGCTCCTCAATTTGGGCGTCAGGGTAGGAGTGTCTATGTTCACTGTACTGACGTATCTTCTCTGCCTCTGCTCTCAGTATAGCGGCAGCTGGAGTAATGGTCATGATGGTCTCACCTGTAGATGAAGTCTTCTCTATGTATTTAGACTCTGACTTGTATGCCCCCTCAGAGCGGTAGGGCCTCGGACTACGCATGGGACCACCGGTTGCCGTGCTGGGTCGCTTTGGGGAAGTGCTTGAGGAGTGATGTCTCTGTAAAGAGTGGTGGTAGCTATCCTTGTAAACAGGGGACAGAAAGCCAGACTTGCTCTGAGGTTGCTCTGAAATCAGAACTAACTGGGGCTCTGCTGTTGAAACAGCTCCAGATTTGACTCCTTGGAAAGAAGTTGACTCTGACTTCAAAGCATCGATGCAATTGTTAATAATCTGGTTGACTTTGTCCACCTCTTTTGCGATTGTGGAGATCTCAGCAACAGAACCCTGACTATTGCTTGGCATAGGCATCTCGCACTCTCTTCGGTCTTGATGCTCCCCTGTTCTCACATCCATGTAGTTGCCCTTAGCCATTTTTGGAGTGTCACTTATGTCTTGAATTTTGTACTGATCCATCTCACTCCCAGAAGGCAAATATGGCATGCGAGACATACTCTCCCCAGCCATTATTTGCTTTTGAGGCACCCTGGATATAGTCCCTCCCTCCAATTCACCACCATATTTGAGCTCTATTATGTTCTTCTTCATACTACCTGCCTTTTTGTGCTTTTCATCTTGGTACCTCTTTTTTCGTAAGCAGTAGTAGACCATTCCTAAAACAATTACCATACTGAAAAGGCATCCTAGGATGGTCATTATATAATGAGTGGCTGTTGCATTATTAGTCTCTCTCACTCTTCCAGTTCTAGGGCCTGTGGATAATTTGAGACAGGTATGGTTATAACGCAAAGAATTGCGTATGGAAGCCACACAGTAGGTATATTCAGTGTGAGGTTTCAGGTTCTTTAACTCGATGTCTTCCTTCTGCCGTTTCAGATTCTGAATGTCTGTGAAGAAGCTATTATTATACAAAACAAGGATGTACATTTTCTTATAAGGATGGGGTATCTGAACATTAATAACTGCATTTGTGTGGGAGACTTGTTTCAGCTTCATGATTGGTTTCACATCAAGGTCTGGGTAAGTGGGACTAATGCTTATTTCCTCTGGCTCACTACCAGAGGGACAGTCCTCCAGCTCACAAGGGGTAACATCTGGAGAGAAAGTTGTGGTCTCAGGAGGCACAGGGATATACGGAGTCACATAGTCCTCCGTGCACACAGTGGACAGCATATGCAATGCATTACGCTGAGTAGGATTGTTTGGATTCTGGCTTAGGAGACTGTAACCAGAAACGCCTGCAGGAGAATCACATACCATCCGTTCATTCGTTCTGTTGGGGAAGACTGACAGCCACTTAACAAACCCCAGAAGCTCACAAGAGCAGTTGAATGGGTTTGTATAAAGCTCACAGGTGGTCAGTTTGGTGAGGCTGGTGAAAGTGTTCCCATCTAGCACCTGAATGCGATTCATAGAGAGGTCTATGTTTTCTATGTTTGGGCACTCCCAAAAGGCATTGGGTGTCACAGTCTCAATCAGGTTGGCCTGGAGGTAGAGGTACTGCAGCTTTCCCAACCCCCTGAGAATCCCTTCTGTTAGGTTACGCAGTTTATTGAAACCTAGCTGGAGTACCTGTAAGTTGAATTGAGCTGAAAAAGCCCCATCCTCTATATAGCTAATGTCATTCTTTGTTAGGTTCAGGTATGTTAGGTTGGCAAAGCGGCTGAGGGCAGAGTAATGGATACTTTTAATCTTATTTTCATTCAAGCGAAGGTCCACAATGGTGCTATTGATATGCTGAGGGATGGCCTCATAAGGTGGCTGGTTTTGGCTGCAGATGGCCAACCACACAAAGCCCTTTTCCCCTTCAATGAGCCAGCAGTCCCCGCTCACCCCACCTATGTGAGTCAGATAGATTATGGCCATAGACCAGATGAAGGCACTCATCACAACACCACCACTACAAGCCATGGATGCCTTTCTGGAAATCATGAACAATAGTCGTAACAATTAGGTAGTGATGTCACTTTAAGTTTCTACTAGGCTGGACAGAGCCTCACAGTATTCTGGCAGGATAGTCAGCTGTATCTGTTTATGCAGACAAGGTACAATTGGTGTCCAGAGTATGGGCAAGAATATGAGTCTTCGCATCAGGTTCAGTTTCTAACCTTTATTTTTCTCTTGTGGCCACAGTATTTGCACTTATAGAAGATTCCCTTAGAGAAAAGTGTTGGGGTTGTGGTCTATCACCACCTCTGGTTTGCTTGTGCTTATTTTCTCCTGGGAAAAAATTGATGGCTCTCATCCACTTGTATTTTCCTTTTCCCCATTGCTTTAGTCTCATTTATAGACCCAAAGGTATAGCCTGTGAAAATGAAAAAGATATAGAATATGTTGGTTAGCATTCACATATACTTTGGTGGGAAAAACAATTATATTTAGCCAGACATATAAAGGCAGATTAGACATCCATAAATTGTACTACAATTCCAGTGACAGTAGTACAATTTATGGATGTACTATTGTCAGTGACAAACTTGTAGTTGCATGTTTCTAAAATATAGCTTATTCAGGTAATGTGAGCACATTTTTATTTATTCTCTATACACTCTTTACAGTGTTACATTAAATACACAAATGGCCCAGTCTTCCAATTATTTGGTGCACAATTTAAGAGGTGCAGTCCCAGTGGCATATTGCTATTATAGCACACCATTGGCCAATTACCACTTGACAGGTTGAGGAAAATAAAGTGTCTCTGTTTTTCACCCCATTAACTAAGAGACTGTCAGACTGTGACAAACCAATGCTTAGGTGCTGCATCAGATCAATTACACCATGCCTTGTTAAATGGTTCCCTGGAAACAGCCAATGGATTCTAAAACTAGTTGATCAATTTCTTGTTCACACAGGAAATACAGATATGAACAGCATATTTGTAACAGGTTGTTGGATCTTAGAAGAAAGGATAAGATGAGCATCAAACTAAAACAATGTAGAAAAACTGCAAGAAAAGTTTAGATAGTCACGGAAATGGGTGATATGACATAAACATCATATCATGATGCTAGAAGACATTTCTATCACACATAATGTATCACAATATATAGGTTTGCTAACAAACTGGCAGCAAAACACTAGTTATGCATGTAACTATTTCTATAAATGCTGGATAAATGCCAGGGGTGGTGAGAATCAATCACCGTGTGTGTGCACATGAATGCCAAACCTCCCACAAAGTCAGGAAGTGAAGTGTGATTCAGTATTTGCAATAAATACTGCTGTCATACAGCCGTCTTTCCTTTGGACCTTCTTGCCAAGTTCTCACCAGGCATTTGCTGGTGCTGAACCCATATGCTTATACATAACCAGTCTTCTATTTCACAAGCCTGTGCATCAAAGTCATCATGGATGTTCATAACACATCCTTATGGACATGTTATTGTGTCATCAGACAAGCACACCATACTTTCTTGAGAGTGAGAATTACTCAATAATTACTACTACCTCCTATTGAGGGTGAACATCACTCAAACTCACCACAGAACACATGGTTTCTGAATCGGTCTGTAAAATGTGGTGAAGGTAGAGCATGAACTCCATGTTTCTCTTATGACCTTATAAGATTCTACTGTATCTGGGCTAAGAATGAATGGGTGATAGAACATTGTAATATTAAGGTCATGAAATGTCTAAAAGTGACACTACACTTAGAGCCACCAAGTTACACTGCCATAGTGCAGGTCGAATGTCATTGAAAGGAAGAAGGCACATCTTGACTGTGTTTAAGTAACACTTCCTTTCCACAATGGCCAAATCTGTCTTTAGACAGCAGAGCATCCTTATGATTTTTGCCAAAACACACAATCAAACATGGCATTGGTGTGTCACGTGTCTGTCATAGAGTGTCAAGATACAATATATGGCCAAAATTATGTGGACAACTAATCATCACACCCATTTGTTCCCACTTCAATGGGCATTAACATGGAGTTGGTCCCCCCTTTACTGTTATATAAAAGCCTTAACGCTTTCTGCTAGATTTTGGAGAATACCTGTGGGTATTTGCCCATTCAGGCTCAAGAGAATTAGTGAGGTCATTGATGTAAAGTATGATGTAACGGCCTGGCGCACAGTCTGCATTCCAATTCATTCCAAAGGTATTCACTAGGGTTGAGGTCAGGGCTTGGGCCACTTGGGTTCTTCCACATCAACCTTGGCAAACCAAGTCAGGTTTCGACCCTTTAATTCCAGTGAAGGGAAATCTTAATGCTACATACAAGAGTATTCTAGACAATTGTGTGCTTGTAACTTTGTGGCAACAGTTTGGGAAAAGCCCACACGTGTGATGATCAGGTGCCCACATACTTTTGGCCATATAGTGTAGCTACAGCTCTAATGACAATTTTAGGCTTTATGGTGTGTCTTGCAACAGTGCAAGAACATTTTATGTACTTTTGCTCCACTGACTTTTTTAATAGTTTGAACAAAACACTTTGCAGCTTTAATTTAAATTGGTGAGAAACCTGAAATACTTAAATTTGGATTTTTGAAGAATTAATTTTCCCAGCATTGATGTGTGTGATTTTTGATAAGGCTAAGTGCCCACTCTAATTGGAATTCAAATGACCCACCACGAGTGTCTCATATAACCTAGCTGCTATATCTAGTCTAGAAATCAGAGCGATAGAGAGAGACAGAGAGAAAGAGCACTCTTTGCTATCGTTGTGAGGTTGATTTACATTTCACACAAATCATCTTGAAGTGAATTATACAGCATGGCATGCTTTTATAAGTTCACCGATACCTGCAGTTCTTAAATCTCTATAAGGCAGACAAGACCGGTTCAAGCCTGGGTTCCCGTTTCCCATGCACTGACAGATTTATATGTTTGACAAGCACTGCATTTACTCTACATGGATTAGGTTCTCTCTTGCTGGACTGAGAGCTGAAAAATGGAGGGATTAAAGTGCTTACGCTAAGATTTCAACAAAAAACAATATGTTTGATTCAAAGAATCACATTGAGGCACAATCAGCCGGAAAATATACATTCTACTGCAAGATCTTTTCGCTCTGGCTGGAATGAATGGAAAGGTATGTGGAAAAGCAACAGTAGATGAGCTAATACTAGAGGTGTTCAGGTATCTATGAAAATTGTTGCATCTCCTCAGTGTTAGATACTGAAAACCTGATTTGTTTTTGAAACACACTACCAGACAGGGAGGAATTGCACATGTGTACAACCCAAGGCAGAGCTTCCTAGACAGTACCTATCTTTATCTTTGTCCGTATTTCCAAACCTTGCAACCCCCTTTTAGAATCAGATTGGAATCCCCATCTCATTCATTTCCTCCTAAATTTCAATAACCTGCAAAATACCAGAGCAGTAACACAGACACGGAGCAGTCACATAAGCAGAAGCAAGAATGTGGGCTAAATATAGAACGTATTAGATTTTCTCTCTGCGATTCCATTATCAGGAAATTTATGAATTTTCTGTTTATATTACAGATCTTTTTCTACATTTGCTTTCCTGAATATGAGATGCTATGCCATTATGCCTGGTGTGGAAAAGTGTGTGATTGGTTAAGGGAAAGGAAAAATGTTGCTCTTTTTTATATAGTCTTTCGTCATTCTTTTATGTCTACAGACCTCCAGGTTTGTTCACAAGCCAGTAACAGCTACAAATGTGCTATCGTTATCCTTTCAGACTTGCTGTATAGTTTTCAAAGAAATCCAGCCTAGTACCTGGTCCTGGCTACTGGTTTCCTCTGATCGGTGGGAGAGAAACAATGAGATTGGCAAAATGAAATTTCCAGGTTTCCCCATCAGCCCAAAAGTTAATCCACTTTACCTCAATCATTACAAGCAAGGTGGCAAGTTGTCAAGTAAATATAAATCAATTTCTTTCTGTGGTTGTTGACATATGACAATATAATTTTTCCCTCAGCACATAGTTCTAGCATCAGATTCAGGTATAAAAAGTGTACGATAAAAATGATTCCGATGAAAATTTACTCCCCATTTTCATCATGAAACTTTTTCTATTTAATTTTTTAAAGCCTGTATCTATTCTGCTATTTTGTGAAACTATGTGCAGACAATTTTAAATTAGCTTTTGATGCAAGTGTATCATAGCTGATAGTGTATCATTATGCACAATGATAAACTGATAGCTATGAACTTAACTTACTTTTTGGAAGTCATTTTAGACACAAAATCTGTCATGTTTGATTGACTACATTGGGGATAAATGGGAAATAGTGTCGATTTTTGTCTGGACTAATTAATCCAGAGCCATTATTTTCTGTTGGTTACCCCTATCCAAAATCCATCCATGTTAAAATTGATATTCTGATGTCACAGATGGATGTCTCTCGGGAGGTGGACAGAGGGAGGTCTCTAGAGGAGAAGTAAGGGACAGGTCTGTGTAGGACCTTGATCTGCACTATACAGTAGCAAAACTGATGATCGGGATGAAATATATGGTCAAGGGAATTATAGCTCCAACTGAAGTAATATACTGCAGAGATCAGGGGTCATCTCAGTTCTGACCTTGGCTTGTTTTGTTTTGTGTTTTCATTTTAGGACTTTTAAGAGTAACTGGATGGAGGTACAGAATTGATGGAACATATAAGAAGTAGTGAGGCAAAAGGCATACTTATGCACTATTCTATGCCATTTTGTAATATAAATAGTGTGAGTAGTGTGTGAAAATTCCAACAAGAAGAAGTGTACAAGAAGAAGAAGTACCCGGATGATGCACTTATTCAACCGCTGCTGGCTCAAATTTGCTCAGAATCAAAAAAGGTCATGTTGGGCATAAAAGGTAACGTTGACATAAACAGTAAAATGAAGAAATTCATTTTCATTGACTCTGGGTATTCTGTTAAAGCTAGTGGTGTAGCGTTATGTGTGTTTGACGTCATTTGCCATCAACTGGGAAATGGCTTAAACGACCGGTTAGTAAAAAACTTTAGTATCCCATTTGAGACAATACTACCCATCTAAAATTCATACACTAGACAGTAGAGTACACACTGCATAGTGTATAGTACATCATTTGGAACACAACTAAAAACTCTTTAGTCATTAACCTTCAGCGAAGACTGAGATCCCTTGTGTCTATCAACTACTGCAAATGGGAGTCTCATTTTTCAAAGATAAATATATCACATGGTGTTTATTGTTTTTATTTATTTTTTATACAGCATATGAAAATACTTCTTTAAAAAAATAGCATAAAGAAGAAAATTAAGGTATATGCACTGGTACAGTTATATGTAAAAAATAAACTGTAAAGATGTACAGGGCTTTAAAGGTATGAAATCAAATATATAATTGGTATGGCTGTTGACATGTAACATTTTGCTGAACTTTTTAATCTATTTTTTTATTCATGATTATTGTTCTATTTTTACAAGTTAAATATATTTAGAACTGTATACACATTTGCAAATGTAAGTTAGTGAGTTAATGAGTCGCTATATAAGTTTAGACTTCTTGTCATGTAATGAGGGTTAGGATGGATGCAATTGCAGTTAAGAGCTTTATTAGAAGATCAACTGAGTGTAAGAATTCGCAAAGACCTTGTGCATGAGCAGTCTCTTAAGTACGGTCGTGTGATTGTCAGAGTGATTGGGAACAGGTGTGTGTGTGTGTGTGATTAGTTCTCAGGAGAAGGTGATGTGCCTGTATGTTCCATTGGGAGTCAGCCATGTTTGTAGTTCGTGGTGCATTCTGGGAAATTGAGCTGCTAGTTTGCCGTGACATGACACTTCTTTACGTTTTAATGCACATATTGCGCATGTTCATGACCATGTTCAAGAACAAGGCAGATGCAACATGAGAAAAACACTCGTTCTTAGTGAATTTCAAATGATTGTGTTTGTGTGCGTGTGTGTGTGTGTGTGTGTGTGTGTGTGTGTGTGTGGCATTGCCATGCTAAATTGTAGCTGGCCATGCTTTTTTGACATTCTGAACATTTAAAATGGTATAAATAATTTGTTCAGCTAACTTTAAATTGGCTTTACACTTCATACAGGCACATTTTCACAGCTCATGAATAAGACAGAATTAGTCATCGTTTTATGAACAGTAAGTGTGTACAAACAGCACAAACTTTCAGAGCTTTTAGAGTTACAGTTACAGAGCAACATTTTAAAAAGGAAGTGAACAAGGAAGACATAACCAGATCTGCCGTTCCAACTTATTCTTGCATTATACATAAATGAGGAAATCTCAGATGTATCTATACCAAACTACTAAATTTGCACCAGAAGCAGTTTGTCATACCTGACACCACATTTTCCTTGTGTATCCTACAATTTTTCAACCCATAAATATTCAAATATTTTAGAGTGGACCACTAGTGTACTAGGCACTGGGCAAGCTAACAAAAAAATGAACTTCATTTTCACAGTGCCTGAGGAGGAGCACAGACAGCCATATGCTTGGCAGAGAGTGTATGGTGTATGGCTCAGGCCCATGAGTTTGTGTGGCTCTGAGATCTGAAATCCCAGTGCTCTGGGAAAGGCCCATGGCTTTCATGTCTGTCTCTCTGGAGCACTGATCTTCAGCAAGTAGCACAAAGCTGCAACAACTAAGCACTTACTACATTGTTTTGAGCCATTCACTTTGAAACCTTTTAAACATTAATTTTAGGCATATTAGATGGTCAATATTTGTAGCGGTATTGGAATGTGTTGTATTTTATAATGATAGTGCTGTTGGGACAGAATAAATGCATTATAAGCATCAACAGCTCTAAATTGCACCATGGTAGGCCAACCAAGAGGCTTAAATGTCAGAGCCTCTGTTACTGAAGCCATCTGATGTCCATGCAATAGCCTTAGTGAGGATGACATTTACTCAACTCAACTCAACTCAACTCCAGAGACTTCAGTCCTCTGGGGCTAATTACCAACAAACTGCCTGACTGAACAGTAAGACATTATTATCATTTCCTTTATAGTAGTATGTGTAAAATCTAAACAGCTACCTGGTTTAAAAATAAAAAAAGGTTCACCTTGAGATACTGCTAGGGGAACTTAAAATAAAAAGCACTGAAGTGGAAAAGGAGAGATGACTTGTGGTACCTTGCTCTAATCCATACTTGGCTCAAATGTCCATGAAATTAATATGGGAGAAAGTGCAACAAATCATCAAGGTGTCAAAAAAACACCAACTCTATTCTGTGTCCCGTTGGTCTGCGGTCTTAATGCCAGAGCCATAACCATAACCAAACCGAAACCTCTAAACCTTAAAGAGCAGAAGTCACCATTTATAATCAATTGTAGCTTTGTCTTCAGAACTATATAATGTTGCGTTCTACTCTGTTAAATTAGCAACAGCCTGAAACTGAAGGTCAAGTGGTGTTTTTTGCTCCATATAATACAAGCCAAAAGAAAAAAAACATTACTACTGAATATCACTTAAAAACAATTAACACGTAGAATAAAATGCCAGTCCATGAGTAATAAAGTATTGCAGTAAACTGTGTTTAAGGAAAGTGCTCAGTTGTCGTAGGTTCTGTAATAAGCAACGTCAACAAGCTGTGATTCCACCATCACACTATGAAACAACCTAAGAATATGAAAGTGTCCAAAGGCAAAAGAGGCTAAAAACTGAACCCAAAATAAACATCAGTTCCTTGAGAGAGTTGAGAGAATCATTGGTTTAACAGTGCTGAGGGTTCCAGGTGTAGGGTTGGTGATGGGGAGAGATCAGAAAATACAGAAATGTACAGTATGCTGCCTACTTATACTATGCACTATACAGGATATACTCTTTTTTGAAGAAATATACATACTTTTGAATGTGTAGCAAAAGAGTATGCAAGTACTGGGACATATTAACACGTCATGTAACGTTGTTGCCTAGTTACCCATACTGTCACCGTAAACAAACTCCTCGTCGCATCAGCTTTTCTTCATTCATTATTCCTTATATAATTTATTCTATATCATTTAATTTACCATTCCCTTGAGTTCTTTTTCCACCTTTCATTTACACCTCTCGAAATGCGTTACACTGTTTGCAGGTTGAATTCGGCAAAGCAAACCGTCACAAAACTCTGTTGTGGGCGATAATTAGCAGAAAAAGTGTCCACGGATCCACATTTGGAAAATCTACCAGAAATAGTAGAGCATCCGGTTAACTTTGGGATTCTCATTTCAACGTACTACAATTTGAGACACACTAATTCTAGCGTCGGACACTATTTAGGACGGATAGTATGCAAATTGGGACGCAGCATTAGAAAGGCAAATGGCTCAAAAGGTCAAGGTGAATGCTGACTAATAAGTTGTATAGATATGGAGAATGGATAGGCTTGTCCGTGGTAACTGATTCAGGCGTTCTGGTGATCATGACCTCATAATTGTAAGATATGGAATTGTCAGGTATAACCATGACAACCATGGTTGGGAGGTTGGTGTCATAAAGCCCCAGCACGGCCAAGCTGCTCAAGCAAGGCCCTTAACCCTCTCTGCTCCTTGGGCGCTGTATCATGACTCTGCACTCTGACCCCAGATTCCTGGCATGCTGGGGTATGCGAAGAAAAGAATTTCACTGTGCTATAATGTATATGTGACCAATAAAGACTTGTTATCATTATTATCCTGACTGTAACTGTAACTTTGTTGCATTCAAACAGTGTAGGCATTGTTTATTTCTTTACATTGAATCAGTGGTAAGTTTAATAAAAGTTTGCAAGATTGTCAGAAGTATATTCCTTAACCACTTGAAGTCACATTTATTATCCAGTTATTCACCTTATCTCTCTGTAAAGATTTATTTACTAACTGCAGTGTAATTAATACTGTAGGAAAGATATTTAGTTATGAGAGTGAGGAATGCATGTCTGGGCTCCCAACCCACAAGACAATTGGTTCATGAATGAAACAGAAAGAAGCTGGGAAGTGCATCTACAGAATCTGACAAGCTAAAAATAATGCGATGATGTGCATGACGCTGGTCGTAGGTTGTTAAGAGTCTAATTGATGGGTTTAAAATACCCTTCTGTAGTGCGTTCAGGAACTGCTATTAATATCTATGACTCTGTGAGCGCTTTGAGACTTGTCATAGGTTTAGTATATTTTTTACAAGCACTGGCTTTATCTCTTTCTGCTCATTTTCTGAGAACTGTTCATTCTCTCAACTGTTCATGTCTGAGGTATTGGGATTGATAATGGGTTCATTTCTAATAGCAGAAGGATGTGTACAGTACATCCCATATACACAAGGACATACTGTACAGTGTTATGGATGAACGACTTGTTGAGAACATCTTGCATTTACACTTAATGCCAGCACAGACTCTAGCAAACACGAGCATGCACATGTCGCTGGAATGCTGTCTGCTGAAGAATCGTTGTCATAACAACAAGTTCTCCATACAACAGTATGACCTCCTTGCTCCACTCTAGGTAGGTGCGATGTCACATTCCACCGTGTTCTCTGCCTACGTTCTGTGCAAGTGTGAACAGTTCACAGTAGGAAAGGGAACAGTCACAGACGTATCTGCAAATAGAGCCATCAGATGAAAAGCGTGAGTGGGAATGTAGCTTAAATACTGCATTTCGGGCTGGCTGTGATACTACAGTACACGAGGTGACCCAGAAGAATGCCGAGGAAGGTGAACTGCTGTTTTAGAAGGATAGTCCTGCTGCGCTGTGGCTGGATCCCACAGGTCTTGCTAGGACAAAGCACTTTTGACAGCAGCCACTCAATTTAAGCGTTTACTGAAACAAGAGCAAGCCAAACATTTCCATGCTACTGTATCTAAGCCTCTGGGGCTCTGTGCTCTGTAATGAAAACCTGTCCTCAAAACAGATTCTCTTCTAAACTGATTGGATGAAATTGATAAACTAACTGCCCCCCACCAAACACAAAAATAGGATGAAGCAGGTTAAATAGGTGTCATCCTTTATCTCTCTCTATCTAAGTGCTTGTTTATGATTTTTTTTTTTTTTTGGACACGTCTCTCTCCCACCAATTACAAAAATACACTGTACCAAATTGCCTCCCTCAGTCGTCTCGTCTCATACTATAATCCCCCATCACTCGCCTTAGCTTAGACTGAAGCTGATCCATTCACTTCCATCTAGATGTCTTTTCCATCCATCAGAAACCATTTGGAATCATATGTGTGTGTGGCATGTGGCTGCAAGAAATGATTGTCTCTGATTCAGTCCTTCAGAGATGGAGAATCCACAGGTGTTAGAACAATTGAGTTGTAATGAAGTGAGCACTCCTGGGACAAATGGGGCAAGTTGAATCAGAAGCTCCCTGGATTCACCTGGAGTGAAAGAATTAGAAAGCAGTGGGAAATGTGTTTCATTATTATTTTTTTTGGATGGTATTAGCACTTTGCACTAGGTTAATTATAAGATAGGCGCAGGCCGAAAGTCCACTCTCTTCACAGAGAAGTGACTCACTCGCTTATGACATCAGAAGCACTATTTTTCCGCCCTGGCTGGGTTTTTACTTTGACTTTTCAGTCAAGAGCACAGACAGCCACAGGGCATAGCACACTAATTATCTTTATCTAACTTTAGCACTCCGATAAGTGAAAAGTATTGTGCTTGCCTCAGTGTGCTTTAAACTCATTTGTTTATCAGACAAAGACTTTTATATCCTCACGGACTGCCAGCGCCTCTACGTATAAATGGAGGCTGGAGCATTCGCCTCTTTCCCTGTGGCACTTTTCAGTGTGACCTTGTGGAGGCCATATTAATTCAGTGATGTGGTCAACGATGGTGTCATGCATCCATGCAATCCACAAGAGGATTGTTTCAGGAATGAAACATAGCGACACTACAGAGGGGATTGATCAGATCAGTTTAAAATAGTGTGAGGACATACGGTTGAGGACATAAGTTTACATACACCTTGCAGAATCTGTGAAATGTTAATAATTAAAAATAATAATAAGAGCTATTTCACATAACAGATGTTTACACATAGTCCACGAGACACAATAATAACTGAATTTACACAAATGAACCAGTTCAAAAGTTTACACACGCTTGATTCTTAATACTGTGTGTCGTTACCTGGATGTTTTTATGTTCTGTGAGAGTTGTTCATGAGTCCCTTGTTTGTGCTGAGCAGTTAAACTGCCCACTGTTCTTCAGAAAAATCCTCCAGGTCCTGCACATTCTTTGCTTTTCCAGCATCTTCTGCCTATTTGACCCCTTTCCAGCAGTGACTATATGATGCTGAGATCCATCTTTTCACACTGAGGACAACTGAGGGACTCGTACGCGACTATTACAAAAGGTACAAGCATTCACTGATGCTCAAGAAGGTAATACGATACATTAAGACGCTGGGGGGGGGTCCTTTTGAACAGGATGATTAGTGTAAATTGCTAGAGTGATGATGGGATTAAAATAAATCATACTTCTGTTCAGGAACAGCAGGGGAAAAAGTCTGTTGTGACTTCACGAATGTCTATTACTTTTTATGTTTTCGGGTTGTCTGTCCATCTGTACATCCGTCTGAGAAACTCATTAGTGCAATATCTCAAAAATTAGTGGTTACAACTTATATGTAATGATCAGATGAACTGATTAGATTTTGGACTTGATCGAAACAGGGTCAAGGTCACAGCAAGGGCAAATGTTGTTGGTGGAGACATACCTGTTTAATTAATTAATTGATTAATTGCTGCCTTTGGGACCTTGTTTATGCTTACATACACTTTTTTTTTATTCCTTGTGGGCTTGTTTATTTATTAATTTTCATCTAAAACCGTTTCCAAATATAAAGTTCAATTGAAGAATGTGTCATCATCTCTGTGCCTGTGAAACCAGTTATTTTTATTTTTGGTCAATTTGGCTCTTTAAATACTTGGAAACCAGAAGATGTCCTCATTGCTGTCTCATTAAGCATTATTGTTCTCCCTTGCCACAGTGTTTCCAAATGGGTTCAAAGTGTCTTACTGCATCGGCAGAACAATTTAACGGAGCAAAAAGTTAAATGTCAGACAATTAATTATTCAGGAGATTAAGAGCACTTAGAGAGGATTATGCTCATTAAAAAGACCACAAAAAGCTTGGTGCATACACCCTGTCCTAAAATAAACATAAACCGTTCTCGACGTAACACCACGTTGCATCTCATTTTAATTACAAAGCAATAATATAATAAAAGAAATTACAGAATTAGATTAGCTAATGTGTTACCAAGACGTCTATAGGTGAGGATCATCTTCTATACCGCTTATCCTTCCTTCAGGGTCACGGGGAAACCTGCAGCCTATCCCAGGGAGCATCGGGCACAAGGCGGGGTACAAATCCATGTATTCAGCAAATATCAACCGCCCAATATACAATCATTATCATTATTTTAGATGCGACAATAGCTAATAAAATAATATCTAAAATTCTGCGAATATACTATTATACCATTTAGATACACAGTATTAGAGTGAACACATAATTAACAAAGTTAAAATATACTTTATTTATTTTCTGACACCACTTATCTTTGGAAGCCTGCAAACCACCTGGCATCATAATCATCCCTTCAAGTAATTACAATAAAGCTGAGCACCAATCAGTCTGCAGTGCACCTAGTTTGTCACCAAAATGGTGTCAGTCTGTAACTCCGTGTTAATTCAATTCAGCACTTGTAAGCATGAAAAAGGCACAAAAGAAACCTGCAGACTTTAATGCAATTTTCCAGTCCATCAACCCAGCAGTCTTTTCTTAGGAGCAGCTAGGGTGGGGCGGAGTGAGGTGGGGTGGGAGGAAGTGGGTGCCTCTTCCTCTGCTGACTCAGGACATCAGGCAGAACACACACACACACACACACACACACACACACACAGCAATCCCTACCCTGAATGCGCAAACCCACGTGATCCTTCTAAAGAGCAGGTGCCAGCTCTTTCACCAACCTGCTAGTTGCGCATGCCTGTGTCTGGATTGTTTATGAATTATGCATAATATACACCTTAAACGTACAGAAAAGGGCATTGACTGAATCACCTGTGTAACGATTCCTACTGTAATTACACAAACATGACACAGCAAAAAATTAATACAAGGGCATTGTGCCGCCACTATGGAACCCTCTTGCAAAGCTTCAGCATATGCGTGAGCGATCCTTTGATAGACTACGGACACAAAGCCTGCATGTAAGGCTCTTAGGCACAATAGGGATTAGTATAAAATCAAAATCAGTTCAATTCCATAACAATGTCTTAATGTGAATAATAGCAAGGTTAGAATAAGTAATAAAAGAAATGGCTTAATGTTTTCAGCATTCGTCCCAAATATTATAGGGTTATAGGTTATAGGATTGTTTAATTCCTTATTATATATTGATGTGTTTCATGGCTGAAGTTACTTGCACAAAGACACTTCTGCAGTTGATTAACAATGAACACAAATAAAGAACCATTCAGAACAACTCATCTTATCGTTTTATTCTATATAATACGTGAACTTTGAAAACAAAATACTACAGATAGAAAAAGCTGACTTTCAGTAATGAGGTTCTGAATTTTGTCTCTGAAACATATTAGAAAGTTCCATCCTGTTTTCTAGACTGTTCTCATAAGCTTCTTGCTAAGCACTCAATTAAACTAATCATTCCAACACTTCTTTTTGGAGAGATGTGCAAGATTATAATTATGTGGCCAGGACATTCGCTCTGAAATGAGTAATGTATGTGAGAATGTGTGAGAAACGCTCTTTAACAAAATGTTACTAGTTCGTCATTCATATTATAATAGGCTCATAATAGATTTTCATAATAGGGCATTTGGTTCTTAGCACTGAAACATTTTCTGCAAGTGATAGAGAGCATTTAACCCCAATTTCACTGGTGTTAACACTTCATGGTTCATTTGTTAGGGTTGAACGCTGTATTAAGTGCTGTAATTTCTTTTAATCCCCCCTCAAATAATCCAGTGTAATGAATTGTTTGGTGTGCCTCCGTCAGTAGCCACTGGATAAAGGAAAATGATCAGAAAAAATAAGCTCATAATAACATACCAGCCTAAATTTGTTCATAACTTTTGTTCAGAATATTGCAGAATATTGTCCCCCCCAGGGACACCACCCCCCCCCCCACACACACACAAACACACATTTCTTCAGTGTTTATATTCAAACCACAACCAAAATGATACTTTGAGCTCCAAGCTATTTTTCACAGCTGTGTTTCTTCCATTGAAATAATTCACTCTACACCACGGGTCATCAATTCGAGTTGACCTGGAGCCAAATTCCCATAGAGGAAATACTGTTTGGGCTAGAATCCCCCCCCACCAAACTAAATATCTCAACACCTCACACACACATTCCCTCATTCATACTTATAACTCGTTGGACACTCTCAGCTCCTGTTTTCCATTAAACATGGTTCAAAATCATGGTTCTGGCACCATTCCTCAGAAAACAATATTTTGACTTTTTTTTTTGGGTGTTACTGTACTTAGGGTATAGCATATAGTAATTGCCATGCACACCCTGTGTAGTACACTACCTAAAATGTCATTTTATATTCAGCCACACACAAAAAAAATGTGTCAGAAAAAAGAGCCAAGTATAATGCAGAAAAAGTACATCTCTGTCTTTACATGTTATAAAAAGTAATACCCATTAAACTAGTCTTCCAAGTACAGCCACAATTGCTTGACTCATTTACTTGATTGAAAACCGAAGGTCCAGATAGAGACACACCTTTCATTACCAATTTCTCTTCATTTACATCCTAAGACATATCACTGGCTTAGATGTAGCACATTTGCCTCACAGCTCTGGGGTTGGAGGTTCGATTCCTGCCTCCGTCCTGTGTGCCCGGAGTTTGCGTGTTCTCCCCATGCTTTGTGGGTTTCCTCCAGGTACTCTGGTTTCCTCCCTCAGTCCATAGACATGCGGTGTAGGCTCACTGGCATTCCCAAATTGTCTGCAGTGTGTGAATGTGTGTGCAATTGTGCCCTGTAATGGGTTGGCACCCTGTCCAGGGTATCCCCTGTCTTGAGTTGGTATAGGTATAGGCTCCAGGCTCCCCTGTGACCCTGTGTAGGATTAGCGGTATGGAGAATGGATGGATGGATGGATGGATGGACATATTACCTATACATAGTTATACATATCAGGTCTTAATGGTAGAGCAGTATCTAATAATGCATCTTTTATATGCTTAGTGGTAGCTCAGTGGTGAAGACAGTGGACTCCTGTTTGGAAGTTTGTAAGTTCAAATCCCAGCACCATCAACCTGCCACTCTTTGGCCCTTGAGCAAGGCACTTAACCCTCAACTGCTCAGTTTTATAAAATGAGATAAAATGTATGTCACTCTGGATAAGGGTATCTGCCAAATGTAGATGCCAGCCTACCTCAGCTTTTCTATCCATCGTTTACCATATTTCCGTTTCCTGTGCAGCAAAAAGATGGGTCCAGTAGAAAGGCAGGATGTCTGAACTTGCAAACATCAACTTCTTCTGTGTTGTGTGTGTGATCTGTTTCACTTAAATTCATTTCCTCCATGCCTGGAAAATACAGTATGAATAGCAAATGGTAGCTGAGAGGGAAGGAGTGAGGCAGAGGCTTGGTGAGTGGATGTTGGAAGGAGAAACGGAATCAATCATGCAGAGAATGCCGTGGCAGCGAGGACATTGGGCCTGCAAGGAAATTTCCAACCCCCCACCTCCACAGCCCACATGTGATCTATCCATGGTGATGGAAACTGCAGAGAGCAGACAGAAGCAGTGAATTGGTTGAATGTGAATATCAACATTGCAAGCGTTCTTGCCAGATGGACGGTTTGGGAAATAAGATTGTTTTTCCTGCCTTTTTCGAGATGAAATCATTTGACATGGAATATTCCTGAGGGCACAGACTGAGGGAAAGCAAGAAGTAAGTACTGAAGGTTATGAGCAGGGGTGGCTGGGGAAGAAGAGAACAGCACAGCGAGTGCCTTTTGTTTATCATAATTTATAGCTGAGAAGACAGACCAGATAGAGACAGGTAAAGAAGAATAGCACCTGTCTGTCTGAATATTATAATACCATGTTTTTTGGCAATCGGTTGCTTAATAAAGGAAATAGTATGACACAGTGCATTTCATCATTTTCCGCCATGCTCAAAACAGCATTTGCATCTTTATTGCTGCTGTTCAATTGGTGGTCCTGCTATCACAAGACTACGGAAATCTGTGTTTAAAGATATCTGATGCACTCTTGAGATTGAACAAAATACTCCACGATCTAAAACAGGGAGTGACTTGTCTATTTACTGTGCAGAAAGCATTCCTGTGTTATTACTGTTGCCATTATATTTTCCTGTTCTGGAACACCTGCCAACGTTGCTCTCGTTAGATTTTACTAGCGGGACCCATTTCATACCCCTACAGGCATCCTGAGGTTCCATCCTCCAACAGAGAAATGAGTCAGCCGAACAACCTCTCTATCCCCATCACCTCCTTCAAAGAGTGCAGCTGTTCTACTGCCTCCATTCGTCCCCAGGAGACCACAGCCCACATTCCTCCCAAGCCAAGCTCACAACATTACATCCACAGGCACTTTTCCTGCTCACGCAAACTAATGAACCACTGCTACAGCAAGCCATCACTATTTACCATACCTCATGAGAGAGTTAAACTTAGTGATCTGTGGTCTTTAGAAATGCTGCTGGGTCTCTGTTATATTTGAATGGAACAAGAATACAAGTAGTGGTCAGAAGGGAAGGCAGATATCTGCCTTGATCAGTTACCTGAGGGGCTTGGTTTAATACCCACAGAAAAGGTCTAGCTGTACATATTTGATGGATAACGTTTTAAATGTCAGAATTTTAACCTTTGGGTCGAATCGTGACTTTTATACGTGGAGTGTTTTTTCGATGAGCAGCAGAGTTTAAAATCCTCTGGGCAATGTTGATATTGACACTATGTGGAGGCTGTTCTGGGAAGCTGGTGTGATGTGGTGTTAAAGTGTGTCTCCATGTTTTGTTTTGTCTCGGTGATTCTTTTCAGGCCTTGCAAGGAAGAGAAGTCGGTAAATCACTCCTAAATGAAAAAAGGCAGAGCCTCTTCCAGGGATAGTGAGGAACTCTCATATATCAGATGGCATCACCTGATCACACTTGGCACTGCTCCCCTTCTGAAGCAATACATTAGGCCAACCACAGGCTATCAGCTTTGCTTCCACTAACCCTTCTAAGCAGATATGGCATGCTTCCAAATCATGGCCTCAAGTAGACCCTATAAATGAATTTATCTCTCATTTGGCTCAATGAACATAGACTAAATTCAGGCTCCTCTATGTGCCAGAAAAGTATCACTGTATGCACACAGTTACCAATGCATAGTCAAACTAACAATGTTTTCCCTTATTGATAGAATTTGAATCCTAACGATATTGAGTCTCACATTTCTTCATGTAAAGTCTGCACAAAGAGAACTGCAGTCCTCCACCTCCTTTTTCACCATGTGATCCCATTCACATGAACCACGAAAAGAAAAGAACTCATGCATGATTGTCAAACTTGTTGGAAGAGCAAAGCCACAGTGCCACTAGATGGCACTTTCCCCACTTCACACAACTTCACCTCTCCTTCATTTCAGCTCTGACATCACAGTGTGCATCATACGGCTATTACCATTATGGCTTCTGTCTGGAAGAAAATACTCCTGAGACAGTTTAAATAAAAATCTGTACAATCAATACCCATGCAACCTAACCACAGTTATGACTGACACTATTACAGAATCAATCAGTCAGATCAGAGACTGAGGCTGACTCACTTGCCTGTGACATGAATAGTCTGATGGAACAGGATGCATCATCATATAACTTCTAGTACATGGGTGAATGTTCCTGACTGCTCTTCGTGTTACTGACGGTGGCACAATCCATTGTACCCATTCAACTTACCAAAACGTCCGCCTTGTACTGTTTGTACTTAATTTCTACACAGTACACATAGAGTATATAGGTACAATCTTTCCAGAAAACTGGTATACAATTGAATTAGTCTCAATTATACCTAGGGATGCACTGATACCATTTTGTTTCTCAGACCAAATACATGTACTGTACATGGGGATATTTTTGGTATTTATACTACCGATACCGATATCAGATACTGGCATGAGAAAGAACATAGGTGCACTTTGATTTTAATCTGGTTTGGCAGCTCCAGCATTCAATAATCAATTATGAGTATATTAATTTTGTTTTGAGAGGTATTAACTTTTTACTGGTTAATAATGAATGGAATAAGGCTAGTTCGAAAGCTACCAAATCCCCCACTGAAAGCGCTCGGCCAATCTGATATACATCTCCTATTTACTAATTACTAATTACTGAAATTGCCAAACCATCCTGAAGAGGGTGCTAATACAATAGACTGGATTCACAGCCCCCAAAACCCAAAAGAGGGTCACTTTGCTCTCATTTGCTCCCAAGTGCTCATCATTATTAAGACTTTTTAAATCAGTAAGACATAACTAAATCATTGTTTTGTGCTTAGCAATCTGCCAGCTGTAATTACAAAACCGTAAAAAAAAAAAATAATAAAATAATAATAATAATAACATGCCATGAGACAGTGGGTCAGTGAATACCCATCGTGTTGGTTTAAAATCTGTATCATAATGTACAAACCCTTTCCTCTGTAGCTACAGGTTGCACATTCATGACATCTTTGTAGATTATGATTTTAAATAAAGCACAGAAAATGTGGTTTTGTGACATTTAAACATTTTATTCATTGATTTATATTATTGATTTATATGATTTATGTCTCCTGGTTTAAACCGTGACCGTTACAAGTGCACATATGTGTGTGTGTGTGTGTGTGTGTGTGTGTGTGTGTGTTCATGCACTCAGACTACTAAACTTGTTCTTTATAATGTTAGTGAGTTGATTTGATATGAAGTGCATTCGAGCGCTACATTAGTCGCATTAGATGGAGTAGGTTTGCGGTGGAGAAGAGCAGGGAAAGCGCTCCTGTACAGGTGTAAGTAAAGTTTCATTTTCTTCATTACATCGGAATCCTTTATCATCAACCGATAACGGCGGATCGTCAACATCAAGAACATACAGGGTAAATGCTGTTAATTTTACTCACCTAGTCTTGCCTGTAAACATTTTTTTCTTGCTAAGCCTGCATCACTGTTTGCTGCTGTGCGTGCCTTTAATAATGAACTCCTCATGCTGAAATTTATGATGAATTTAAGACGTTTTAATTTCAGGTTCGCTGCATTATAGGGAGATGTTGCAGTTCATTCTCTTGATATTTTCACAGAGAACAGTTGGCAGCCTGCTTTGCTTTGATCATTAATCTTGAAATACGTCCATATCACTGTCATTTTGTCTCGCATGTTTCATTTGTGTGACAATTTAGTGTACACAGCGCATAGTATTGCCTAGTACTGGATGTCAGTATGTTGGTAATGAGTTACCGTTTCGGTATCAATGCATCCGTAATCATAACATTAATTCGCATTTGACATCCACGACTACAAAGGAAAAAAGGCCTTCCTTTTTAGAAGTAAGCCTTTGTTTTGTTTCAGTCTTTGTAAGCGTAAACCAGTATGAATATTGGTTGGTTTAATAGTGTAGCCATTAACAAACATACTCAGGATATCCATGGGCTCATGGCTGTCTTTGAACCTTGGGGCCCATAAGAGATACATCACGTAGGTGCCTATTTGATTCTGGTTCACATTTTGATGCAGACACTGTTGCTACTCTTGCTTATCAGAAGTGAAATATAGAGGACAGTTACCATTATACAAATCCGATCAGTCTAAGGAGTACGTAGTAGCTGCTTCTGTTATCCCATTTAGCCCTCTGGAGTAAAGTAATCGTTTAAAGCAGAGCCAGTAACGATTTTTACTTCATTGCACATTCACGGACTGGTCTTGCAGGAGCTAGTCTGAGAGGGCTTAACATAGGAAAAGAGATTATGGCAAATGTTAGTTCTATATGAAAGGATCCTGTTTATGCTGGCCCATGACAGGGACCAAGCCAGGTCTGCTTTGTCGAATTTTATGGTGGCTGTCTATAAAATTAATATTCATCATATGATATGATTTTTCTTCATTATTGCCTTTCTCGCTGTTAATTCTTTGCATGCATAAATCTCTCACCAACCAGCTTAGAACAACTCAATCGTTCCCATCGTTAATCATATAGTAGAAAGCAGGCACATGCCCTTTTTTTACTTTTTTTCTTTCTTTTTTTTTTTTTTAAATAATGGTTGGTCCTCACACAAGCTTACAAAAGAGGCCTTCATCCATCTTGTCAGGCAGGAGAAAGGGAGCAACAAAAAGTGGCTGTGGGTAAACGTTGTCACAGTGCATTCGAGACCATTAGCATGGTGATAGTTCACCAACATTATCATTAACTCTGGTCACAGAACATTGGAGTGTGTGCTCAGCCATGCCTCCAGCACTCATCATGACACATCTTACGCACAATTTGAAAAATGGATGTTGCTTGGGAACTGAGAACACACAAATGCAGAGGGTTCTAAAGGCAACTCCCACCTTTGCCTATGTATGTTATTAACTCTTGAGTGTAGGTTGAATGCAAGCTGAATGACATATAGATGTAAATCCACCTTGGTGGTTTCACAAATGTATCGTGCAGATTAACAAACTCTGGGAACAGCATTTGTTTTGTAAGTCGCATGCTTAAGCAAGTCAAATAACTAAATTCATTTAATTACGAGTCAAGATAGAGACCTTAAAACCAGTGCTTTAAAAACACTTCTGGACTACAGGTTTGTCCTATATAAAGCAAGCACCTGAGTGCTGTGTTAATTAAATCCAAGGCAGAGATTTTAAGGAGATTTAAGTATAGGATTCTAATAACGTACAGTCTATAAAGGAGAAGAATGTATCCTTTTAATAAACTCCACACCTTGGCCAGTCACATTCACTGATGTTTTAGTATGGATGTTATAAAAAAGTGCTTCTTCTGAAATAAAATAATCATAAAAAGCAATGTTTTTAAAACTAAATCACTAGTCTAAGCTCATTGATGAAGCTGAATCACTCATTCCCCTTCCAGTCAATTCTAGGAGCAAAGGACTGCACCAAATAAAGGGTACCAATGTTTGCTTTACTGCTGGAGATGAAGGTACTTCAAAGAGGCACTGATGTGCCTATGTGACCTCTGTAAATACACACCTCTTCACCCATAATAAGAGTGCTTCAGAGATGTCTGAATTTACAAGATCATGCGTGCGCATCGTCCAAATGTGAGAAAAGACAGTGGGATGAAGTTTTACAAATATGTTAAGGGGAAAAAAATTATCTACTATATAAACTGGTGATCTTATCTGGTCTGTGTACAGTCCGTGCACAAATTGTACTTGCAACACTGAGGAGACGTGTCTCTGATACATTCACTCGCTTTCTGGAAAGTGGAAATTACATGTAGGCTGATAAGCCACCACAGCTCCCACCAATTGGCTTTTATTAATCCTCTTCGCTTTCAGTGAATGCAGCAGCTCACTCTCTAAATATAAGTCATTAGAAATGAACAATTACTTTAGGCTGATATGGCCTGCTGTGCCTCTTTTTCATGCCCCGTGTAGATAAGATGATTGTACAGGAGTGCTAATGGCCCTGGTGGCGTGATGGACACCACTCCTCAGCTGGACATAGAAATGATAGCATTAAGGTGATGTGGCGATCTGATTTCCAGAGGTAAGAAAAGCATTAGCTCCGCAGTGGAAATACATTTACCTGTTCATGAAGAAAGTAAGGCTTTCCGAACCTGGAAAAAGCTTCCCAGTGTGTGACCTTGATGGTTCATGTTTCATGAAGCTTCATATTAAAAACCTTGCAATAATGTTCTACGGACCCTTAGTGTGTAAGGGCTGTAGCTCAAATGTTTGACAGGAACTAGGGATAGGGAACACAGATGAAGCCTCAGGTTCTCTGAGTAACTCTGGAGGAGAAAGAGCAATAAGAGGCTGACTGCTTCACACACCATAAATTTCACCCTTCAACTCTGGCTAACTGCTTATGGGGAGGGAGTCTTCATCAAGTATATGATGCACTTGAGTACTTTAATCATAAAATCATAGTAAACTAGTGAGGGCACAACGGCTTAGTGGTTAGCACGTTTGCCTCGTTTGCCTCCAGGGTTGGGGATTCAAATCCCATCTCTGCCTTGAGTGGGGTAAGTTTGCATGTTCTCCCTGTGCTTCGGGGGTTTTCTCTGGGTACTCAGGTTTCCTCCCCAGTCCAAAGACATGCGTTGTAGGCTGATTTCCAAATTGTCTGTAGTGTGTGCAGTGTTGCCCTGCGATGGATTAGCACCCCATCCAGGGCGTCCCCCAACTTGTGACCCTAAGTTAGACTCCAAGGATCCCCCTCAATTCTGTGTAGGATAAACGGTATGGAAAATGGATGGTTCGATAGTAAACTAGTAATAAACAGAAAACAGATACCTTTAGTTATCATTACCATAATACATCAAATTTTGTACAAATTTTCAATTAAAGAGGCATGTGTGGTAGAACGTCTGATTTGCATTGTTATTCTAGGAGTATGGATCATGCAAGAAGGGGTGCACACCTATGCACTGCTCTTCATGCATGGATGACACCAACTTGCCCTGAGTTATCAACTTTATGTACAGCTATGCAGCATTTACTAATAACGGAAACTTTCTTGCATTGCATAATTGTATAGTACAGTGCCTCCAGAAAATATTCACTCTCTAGTGATTATTTAGCTTTTTTGCTGTATTGCAACACAAAATTGAAGTATTTGAGAATGTACAGTGCCCTCCACTAATATCGGCACCCTTGGGAAATATGAGCAAAAAAGGCTGTGAAAAACTGTCTTTATTGTATAACCTTTTGATCTTCTGTTAAAAAAAAAAAATTCACAAAAATACTCTGCTCTCATGGATATCAAACAACTACAAACAAAACACAGGTTTATCCAAAAAAAAAAATCTTTGTTAAATATGGGGTGCAACAATTATTGGCACCCTTTTAGTCAATACTTTGTGCTACCTCCCTTTGCCAAGATAACAGCTCTGAGTCTTCTCCTATAATGCCTGATGAGGTTGGAGAATACATGGCAAGGGATCTGAGACCGTTCCTCCATACAGAATCTCTCGGGATCCTTCCATTTCGAGGTCCATGCTGGTGGACTCTCCTCTTCAGTTCACCCCACAGGTTTTCTATGGGCTTCAAGTCAGGAGACTTGCATGACCTTGATTTTGTGGTCAGTAAACCATTTTTGTGTTGATTCTGATGTATGTTTTGGATCATTGTCCTGCTGGAAGAGCCAACCACGGCCCATTTTAAGCTTTATGGCAGAGGCTGTGATGGCGGGCCTGCAGCCCACACACACAAACATGCATCATGCTCCTCACGCAACTGCCGGCGCAGTGCTGAAAGGACAGCGCCACTTCAGCACCCCAATAGTTTTGGACAGCAAGAGCGCACATGGCTGCAAGGTGGGGCGGCAGAAACACACACAGCTGGCAGCTGATGATTGAAGTGGCGTTTCCTCACTGTCTGGGAAAAGAGGATCGGCTATAAAAGGGCACAGCAGAGATGGCTTGGTGAGTTCAAGCTCCGTGAACAAAACAAATGATTCGTCTCTCTCTCTCTGTTTGCAGACACGGACGACAGTGAAGATGATGCTGAGCCCAGAGGAGAAACTCCCTGGCTGTGCTGTGCCTCTTGCCGGCCCTCTTGACCTCTGCCAAGCCTCCTAGGTCCCGCCACATGGCAGCTCCAGCTCAGCTACTTCGACATACATGCACACACTCAACACCCCATCACTTCCATTTTTCCACTGTCTTTGAATAAAATCGCCACAACTTTGTACCAGCTCTGCCTCCCAAGTGTCTGTGTTCTGCCTGACCCACTACAAGGCAGTCAGGTTTTCATTTAATATAAGTTGATATTTGATAGAGTCCATTTTAAAATTTTAAATATCAATGGGAATATACTTCAAACATATTTTTCTCAGATGAATTAATAGGGGTGCCAATCATTTTTGCACACCTATATTTAACAAAGATGTTTTGATAAACCTGTGTTTTGCTTGCAATTGTTTGATATCCATGAGAGCAGAGTACTTTTGTGATTTCAAAAGGTTAAACAATGAAGAAAATTTTACAGCCTTCTTTGCTCATATTTACCAAGCGTGCCAATATTAGTGGAGGGCACTGTATAGATGTCCTCAGAATTAAAAATAAAAAATCAAAAATCTAAGTATTACTTATTTAGAATTAATTGTATAGACTAGAATTACATTTTTTTTGAGCACGCACACTAAATATGTTAAACAAGGTTCACCTGTGTTCATTTCAAATACCCCTGTGTCTAAGTGTATGGTTGCACAATAAATATCAAACTTTGGGAGGTCTCACAGATTACATATAATAGATATAATGGCAGATTAGTTCAGTCCTGCTGTGTCATGAGAACCAAGGAACTGTCTGTGAAGTTTCTAGATTAAGTTGTTGGGAGTAAAAACAAAGATGGAGAAGATTATAAAAATAAAAAATATGAAAAAATATGGCACAGCCTAGAACCTAGTAACATTCAAACCAAAGCCTACTGCTTGGGAAAGAAGGTCAATTATCAGAGAAGTGCCCAAGAGTCCAGCTACAACACTGAAGGGGTTACAGAGCTCACTGGCTGAAATAAGAGAGCCTGTGCAGACCACAACAATATCCTAACCTCTTCACAGATCTAGTTTCTATGGGAGAGTGTCCAGAAGGCAGAAACTTCTGAGAAAGACTTATATAAATGCATGCCTCAAGTCTGCTAGAAGGCATGTGAAAATATCCCTTTGGAGCTTTTGGAAAAAGATTTTGAGCCATTTGAGTCTATAAACAAAGCATTATGTTTGGCACAGACCAAATACAGCCCAACACCCAGGTAACATCAAGCATGGTCGTGGTAGTATCATGCTCTGCGGTTACTTTTCAACAGGATGAACTGCAAAGCATGTTGCCAGCAAGGGCAACATGGTTGGAGCCAAAATGCAAGCAAATTGTTGAGCAGAACCTGTTTCAGTCAGCCAGTCATCTGTGTCCAGGGCAAAAATCTACGTCCAACAGAACACTGAGCCAAAGCGCAGGGCAAAAATTACAAAAAGAATGGTCTGAAAAAAAGGAAGGTTTGTGTTCTGGAAAGCTTAGACATAAATCCAAATGAAAATTTGAGACATGAGCTGAAAACTGCTGTCTGCTAGTGTTCCCCATCCAATTTGAGAGAGTTGGAGAAAATGTCCTTTGAGGAATTGAATAAAATGCCAAAATCAAAATGTGGAGCACTAATAGAGTCAAAGCTAAGAAAACTCAAACCTATAATTGCTGCAAAAGTGCAATGCACTAAGTATTGACTCTTGGGGTGAATATTTATCAATTGTTGTTGCAGCATTTAGGTTTTCCTTTTTTAAATAATTCTGAGGACATCTAAATCATTTAAATTGTAATTCTGTAGAGAGTCACTTAAAAAGGAGCAGACAAGAATCCCATTCTAATATTCCCTCATATACCAGTTTGTTGTTGCAACACAGCAAAAAGAAATGTATTCACTAGGGGGTGGATACTTTCTGGAGGCGCTGCACATATAAATAGTAAGTCACAGTGAAGCCATTTCTGCCAGTCATCCAGGAAGCTTGTATTGGTTCATCAGATTTGACACAAAATAAAGTCACGATTATAAGTTAAAGAATAACACTGCTCATCTTTTTTCACTCTTGGCTCAATACTTTCATACTAAGTGGATATGGAATGAAATTTGCATTTTATTTTTACACTGATCAGCCATAACATTAAAACCAAAACTAATATTGTGTGGGTCCCCCACCAAAACAACTCTGACCCATCAAGTCATGTAAAAAAAAAAAAACGTGATTCATCAGACCAGGCCACCTTCTTGCATTGCTCCATGGTCCAGTTCTGATGTTCACGTGCCCTTTGTAGGTGCTTTCAGCGGTGAACAGGGGTCAGCATGGGCACTTTGACCGGTCTGGAGCTACGCAGATCCATAAGCAGCAAGCTGTGATGCTCTGTGTGTCCTGAAACCTTTCTATCAGAGCCAGAATTAACTTTTTCAGCAATTTGTGCTAGAGTAGCTCTTCTGTGGGATCAGACCAGACAGGCTAGCCTTTCCTCCCAATGAGCCCTGGGTGCCCATGACCCAGTCACCAGTTCACCAGCTGCCCTTCCTTGGACCACTTTTGGTAGGTATTAACCACTGCATACTGGGAACACCCCACAAGACCTGCTGTTTTGGAGATACTCTGACCCAGTCATCTAACCATCACAATTTGGCTCTTGTCAAAGTCGCTCAGATCCTTACGCTTGCCCATTTTTCCTGCTTCCAACACATCAACTTCGAGAAAT
The DNA here is from genome assembly GCF_023375685.1 of Ictalurus furcatus. Classification (NCBI taxonomy): domain Eukaryota; kingdom Metazoa; phylum Chordata; class Actinopteri; order Siluriformes; family Ictaluridae; genus Ictalurus; species Ictalurus furcatus. The sequence continues at coordinate 11,537,390 of NC_071278.1, forward strand.
AACTGTTCACTTGCTGTCTAATAAATATATCCCACCCCCTGACAAGTGCCACTGTAATGAGATAACCAATGTTATTCTCTTCACCTGTCAGTGGTTTTTATGTTATGCCCGATCGGGGTATTGTATTAAAAAAGACTTCCCAAGAGTTCCATAGAAGGAAATGTTTGCTGCCCGGATCGAGTGAGGATCAATAATTAGTCAGTAATAATCCTAAAAAAAGATCTGGCAAGGGTCATCAGAGGTTTATAAATGCTTTCAATGAATAATTTAAAAGGCACAGACATGTGAGAGAAAAGTGGATGTGGATTTTCACTAATATTAACAAATATTGTTGCTCAAGCCCAGTGTGGTTGAGATGTAACATGAACTTCAATTCTATGTATATAAGACTAAATTCCACTAATGTCTCTGTGGGCATTTGTATTGCTGTTCTTCTGTTCTAAAGAAATTATTCTCTACAGCCTGAAACTAGTGAGGATCAAGAGTTATGAGTCTATATCTGATTCTCTGTTCCTAGGCTTACATATAACATTAGCCTAGTAACCTAGTTACCTGATGCTCTAAGCATGCTCTAATCTCAGCACTGCTATAATGCTGTTCTTCTACTATAACAATGTTCTGCTCACTTTATTATTTGTTGGCCAGGGATGTGAGATGGTCGCAAATGAAATAGACACACCAGGATTCCAGATGATCTGAGTCCTCCACGTAAAGGCTCTATATACTGTAGATATTCAGTGCTTTGTATAAGTCAGTTAATGGTCATATTCAGCTTATAGCTTATCTTTAAGAATACTAGGAACTATTATTATGATCTTATCCAGGAACTACCATGAAATTTTGAGTAATTGCAGTGAAAATAATAAGAAGCACTACGCAGTTCCAAGAGAGAGGGATTTAAGTCTGAACCTGGCCATGGGTCCTTTCGAGTTTAATATTCTTCATCTTGTCAAATATTGTCATTTGAGCATGTTTCGTAAACACATGCCATTTCATTAGGTCCGTTTCCTTGCATACAGCATAATGAGACTCAGTTGCAGCATAGAAGATCTTTTTGGTAATTCAAAGTTTGTCTTTATTGCCAATAATAAATAAATATGTACTGCACATATACAATATATACTGTATAAAGACTGTAAAAAGACTGTATAGACTTTTTTCTTTCTTTTTTTTTTGGTGAAAAATCTATATTTTCATTTTGACACCCACATCTAGTGGGATCTAGTACAGGCATGTAAAATTGTTTTCGGTCTACTCCGTATTTTCAGTGTTAATCGTTGCCAGGAACTGAACTCCTTAAAGGTTACAGTTATAAAACGAGCATGCATTATTATACGCAAAGTGATCACCTGACAAAAATAAAGTAAACTGTTAAAGATAAGAGCAGACAAAATATTCAGTGTTCATATTTTGTTTGTTTAAAATGAGTAAACATACCATCAAATTCCGCCTGAAATTAACATACTGATATTTACATGATCTAATCATTAACAGCTACACCATGGACTTGGTTCAGTTTTTATGCTTTCATCACTGAAGTAATTACAAACTTTTAGATGTGATCTCTTCCAAGCTTCATACTGTTAGAACCAAAAGCTGCATCTCATCTGTATGCAGTTGCCCCAAGTTGCATCAGCTAGTTTGAGACAGAATGCAGGCACCGAGACTTGAAGACAGATGTGGGCAAGCAGCCGGCACAGAAGAGGTCTTAAAGGCAAAAGACTGCGAGCAGGTAGGAACTTGCAAGATACCTATAACTAACCAAATCCGTCCTATTTTACCTCATTAAATATTAAAACTCTTCCCTATAGACAGGTGACATATTAAAGGAATAAAACGTGTGGCTCTGTTATACTGTATGCTAATTTGCTGGCCCTTGGTGGTCCATTTGCTCCCTTAGAAGCAAGGGTCACTCCAAATCAATACAATGACAGTGTACTCGTCCTTAAAACATCCAGTCAGGGAATATTGTTTGAAAGAATGGTGCTCGATGTCTCCAGTACAGCTCCAGAAACGTGTACAATCTATTCAAAGGCACATTGAAGCTGTTCTTGTGGTGGACATGCACCTTACTAAGACACTTTATGTTGGTCGCACATTTGTATGTGCCGACTATGTGGTCAGTCAGATTTAAGAGAAAATATAGCATATAGTTTACAGAGAAATATGAATTTTCTCATCTGAATGTGATTTTATTTGTTATACTAAACTTGATTCTAATTACTAGAGTGAGCGTGCTCTCTTCACGTAGTATTAACCAAATATATTATGATATCTCATGGCTCTGATGGGAATTGTAACTATCAATGAAATTAAATGAACACAATCACGTCATGTGCAGCGATAATGTGGCTGTTGCACCGGTGACCTGGGTTTGAGCTTCAGTCTGGGTGAGAGGGTGGTTTGGTTTTATTCAAGGCTTTGAAAATGCATGATCGAATCACATTGGATGTACGAAAACAAATTGTGTTAATGAAGCTCAGTTCAATCGCATAGAACGGATGTATGTATTTTAATTAAATAAATTCATTGAGCTTTTTTTCAGTTATTATTATTATTACTACTACTACTTTTACGACTACTACTACTAATAATAATAATCTACTACTAACAATTCCTGTTCTTTAACTTAATGAAGTATATAGATATTAGAGGTCGATCGATTGATCGCTTTTGCTGATTAAGGTTAGCTGTCATTATACAGTACAGTACAAGAGCGGCCTCTAGAGCCGAGGTAAAAACTATCACTGACAAATTTTGTTGTATTATTTAAAGTGTTTTTTTATTCATTTTGGATGTCTCTATTTTTGAATCAAAGACTTTTTATTGTTATTTTCATAATACAACTGATAATAACAATAATAGCAATAATAATAATAATAATAATAATAATAATAATAATAATAATAATAACAGAAAGGATGTCTCTATTTTTTATATTATTTGGAGTGTTAGCTTTTGGTTCCATTTGTATGTATATCTTTTGTTTACTTTAATATTTATTAATAGTTAATACATATTAATATTCATACAGTTATTTCATTTAAAAAAGTGCAATACATTTTCATGGTATAGACAATACTGTTTATTTTTGTAATAAAGTTCTGCAATATTTTACTTTGAGTGTTATGTTTTCATTTTTTGTCTGTTTTCATCCATTTCAAAAACTATCGATATATCGATTAATCGATTATCGATGGTTACTGCCCAACTTAGTTATCTGTATCGGTAAAATCCACTGTCTGTCGACGTCTAATAGATATTCTTAGACAAGTTATTCACTTTTTGCTTCATTTACTTTACAGAAAAGTAGAGAAAGTGCTCCATAGAAAGTGGACCTTAGAAAATGAAACATCGGTGAGATTTTGGGCCGACACTCTCTGATTTGATCTGATTTATTCTGACTGCTATCTTTTAGACTACATCTCTCAGAGACCGCTCATTGAAGAAATGGCTTAACTAAAACTGTCCATCCAGCCATTGCAGCAGTTATATAAGGTTTTTGAACTGAACACCAAATCTACTCCCATATGCATTAATGAGCTGAACCAGTGAAAAGTTGGCCAGTTTCTCACCGTGCTACAGATAGGGGCATGGAGCTGTGCCAAACCGGACTTACCCCCGCTGCTCAGGTTAAACACTCCGTTGAGAACACGCATCTCTCACCCCTTCATCAGCAGAACTCTCTTTCTCTCTCTCTATCTGGAAAAGCACAAAGACCCAGTAGGTTAGATTTGTTTATCTTCCTCATAGATTTGAAAAGAGAAGACAAATGGTCTTTGAACATGGCTATTCATCTACACTTGACCTAGTTGGTGTTCTTTAAATTCCAAAATTAATGCAAGAAAACAAAAGGAAAGCTTTTGGTTAAGTGATGAGAAAAAATACTTTCAAAGTGAAACTGTTGAATCCTTCCTGATTTAATTATGCATTTCCTGTGACTGCAAGACACTGTAGAAACCCACCCATAAATAGCAAGTATGCTGTTATTGTATAGAAATTAATGCATGGTTTAACCATGAATATATCTATATACTATCCCATCTGAAAATATTGAAATGGCAAGGACAATTCTATTGTTTTTGCTATACACTGAATTCACTTGGGTTTGAGATCAAAAGGTCAATATAAGATGATAGATCAGAAGTTCAGCTTTCATTTCCTGATATCTACATCTAGATGTGTTAAAAAACTTAAAACATGCCACCTTTTGGGGCAGACCACCACAGTTTTAGTTCAGTAATGAAACAGATAGTCTTAAAGTAAATTAAAGTTAATAACACTTAATATTACTGGCACCCTGTCCAGGGTGTACCCCGCCCTGTGCCCGATGTTCCCTGGGATAGGCTCCAGGTTC